>NC_134577.1:21225000-21397500 GCF_050947875.1 Dermacentor variabilis
ATCAATTTTAGTGAGTTCTGTAAATATAGTTCCCTCCCTGCTCCCGCCCCTTATGTAATACCCCAAGCAGGGGCCTTTAAGGGAATGATGATGATAAATTAGCCCTGATTGCGTCATGCGCCGGGCGACAACGGCGCCATCTGTGCTCGCGACCCATGCATCGTCCTCACCTTTTTCCTCTGCACAACGATAATAAATTCAGGCGCGTGGATAGTACGGTTGCAAAGATATAGGCGGCAACAGTATTGCATGCTTTCGTTACGTACGGTTATGGCAAGCGACCCCCTATGCTCACCGAACTGAAAGACGTTTCGCGTCAGAAAATCGCTCGCTGATGTGTGCCAAACTGAGCAACTGATACCTCAAAGCCAGCGAAACTGACTAAGCGAATTCGCACCCTCTTCGGAAGTACTAAGCGTCTGTTTGTCTGTTGGCGGTTCTTATGATTATTCGGCACCGACGGCCTGGTCATATACGGCAGCTTCAGGGCTCCCATTCAGCCGGCGTTTATTTATTTATTTATTTATTTATTTATTTATTTATTTATTTATTCTCAAGGCCCGATGGCATTATACACAGGAGTGGTGAACAGAACAAATTATTAACAAAACAAATCGGTGACAGCTTTCTTGAAGGCGATGTTATCAGTGATGGCAGCGACAGAGGCCGGAAGATGGTTCCAGTCATTACTTGTGCACGGCAAAAAATGAATTAGAGTGCATATTAATACGACATGAGGGAACACGTACATTAAACATGTGATCACTACGTGATGAAATGTATGATGGAGGAAGGAATAATTGCTGTTTCATACGAAGATTGTTGCAGAGAATCTTGTGATAAAGACACTGTCTATAAGGCACTTGCAGCTAGAAGCCAAGTCAGGTAAACTGAGGCAATATTTCATGGCTAAAATGCTTGAGTAACTAGAA
Organism: Dermacentor variabilis; assembly: GCF_050947875.1. Taxonomy (NCBI): domain Eukaryota; kingdom Metazoa; phylum Arthropoda; class Arachnida; order Ixodida; family Ixodidae; genus Dermacentor; species Dermacentor variabilis. Next base: position 21,225,933 of record NC_134577.1, read on the forward strand.
TAATTAGACAACATACAGCGAGTAGCACGATTTTGGATAGTTTCTAGAGCCTGCCTTAGTAACTCGTCGTGAGGATCCGAGATTACGCATGCACATTCAAGTTTACGTCGAACTAGAGATTTATAAAGTATAAGTTTAAGAGGAGTTAGAACAGATAAAAAATTGCGGCGCAGGTAGCCTTGTGTGCGGTTAGCAGTTCTTTTATACGAAGCCAGCATGCTTGTTTCATGTGAAGCCGCACGTTAAATTAATTCCGAGATACTTATATATGAATCGACTAATGTTATATTCATGTTATTGGCAGTATAAGTGCCGGAGTTAGTAGAATCCGGCACTTATACTGCCAATGGGAGCCCCTTCCGTAAGGCACTTACTACTATTATCTAGTATGCCTTGATGTGAATGTATAACGAAGCAATTCCGTTTTCTCCTGAATAGTATTGTTGATAAGTTTTCTTTTTTAATATCTACCTATTCTGCAAACATTGTATATTGTATTATGCTTTATTTTCTATCATTCTGTGCACATTGTCTCACTCTAACCTGTCCTATATACCATGTATTTATATTTAATCTGTATTACTGAAGCTTTCCGTTTTTTTTTTTGTATAACTATATTTTTACCGCATTATGCTTTTTTTGTGTCGCTCTCGAGTTATTTTTACGTTGTACCATGCATTGTCATCTGATTAGTATTCGTGTGTCCTTTCTCCTTTCTTGCATACTTATGTGTATTTATTAGCCCCTCCCCTCTGTAATGCTTCATTGTAAGCCCTGAGGGTACTATAAATAAATAAATAAATGCCGCGACGGCCTCAGTGACTTACATTTAGAAGCGTTAAGTTTCCCTGAACATGTTCGACACCACTATGAAATTTTGTCAAGATCGGATTGAAGTGCAATGGCATCATTATTGTTAGAAATTACTTTATATAAAACGCAGACATCCGCGAAAAGACTTATAGAAGGGTTAATCGACGCAGGCAAATCGTTAAGATAAATAAGAAACAGCAGTGGTCCCAAGATATATATGAGCCCTGCGGGATACCAGAGGTTACTGAAGTTATCGGGGAATTAACGCCGTTGGTAGACACATATTGTGTGTGGCGAGATAAGCATTCAATCTAGCCAAGCACGCTAGGGTCAATATTAAGACTGCTTAATTTAACGAGAAAAAAGGTATGTGAAACAATGTCAAAAGATTTAGCAAAGAACAATGCAGCAAACGATTAGTTTTCTACCAAGAGCTTGAACAAGATCACTGGTTAGAATCAAGAGATGTGTTGCTGGACAACAAGATCAGCTCACGCTACAGCCTTGCAAACTACTAGCTGGCCTCCAACGTGGAGACGGTAAAATGCGACTTTACGGAAAGCAACAACGGATCTGCAACAATTAGGGATTACTGGCTAAACAAACGCGCAATGAAGGCATTGTATATTCTATAGTGAGGTATATGCAAAGAATCTTTTCAGGGTGACTACCAAGTTGGTATTTACAATTTCCCTGAGTTTTCCAGGTTTTCCCTGAGTGTCTTTGCGAAATTCCCCGAGTGACACAAAACCTTGTTTTACGTCAAGACGTGTTGACACCATGTCGCCTGATGCTGTCACTCTCTAGTAAGCATGCTAAAAAATAAAAAACACGACTTCATCTAGTTTGATTAGTAAGGAGTAGTGTTTATTTTATTAGAGAAGAAAACAGAAGGGCAGGGATAGTAAAATGCACAGCGAATAAAATATCTTTTAAAAAATATAAAACCCATTGCAAATCGTGTCGAACATTCTCGAATACAAATGAAAAGGAGATAAATACAGAAGCCAATATTTTCGAACATGAGCTATTTCTGTCTACTGACAGCAGGCTCATTGGTATGACGCCTGAACTTTGTCAGATTCTCTCTCAACGCTTGGTAAGTCAACCTCTAATGTCCTGACACACTCTCAGCCCGCGCACAGCGCCTCAGTGTTGCGTTTCACTGCTTCAAAGAGTTTATCTTGGTTTGGATGAAGGACACCTGCACCTCAGCATCAGCCAACACTTTGTTTTTTGTGCTCAAGCTTCTTCAAAGAAGCGGCGGCACACTTCCTTTGCCATTCATTCCTCAATGAGTCGGTCCTTTCTGTTCTCGTCCTCCTTCCGCCGCGTGTTCTCCCCGTGGAACATTTGAAGCATCCTCTTGGTAAGTTCTACAGTCAACGTCCGAAAAATCGGGCAGTAAAAAAATGAATGCACATCTTTTACTGCCCTTGGGGGCTCAGATCGTCACAGGCATGTTCGAAAAAGCTCTGAAGGTGACAGGAGACGGCAGGTGCACGCCTGTATAGTTGTTCCGTGACAATTGACCCTTCCTACGTTTGTTAACTTTCACAGCAATACTCCTCGTGTGCTTCACCACTTCACAATGCTGTACTGAGGCGGAGCTGACTTTATCAACGAGCTTTATGCAACGTATCGGAGTCGGTGCCATTGCTGACCAGCAGCGGATTCTGTCTATGAAAAACACGGCACCGAACGGCAAGAAGTCTAATAGCGAAAGTCGAAGCAGCTCGGCCTAGCGTTGTTGCGGTGGTGGCCACGGCTGTCAGCGGATCTGCGTGTGAGAGCGCCGGTTCGAGGCGGCGAGATAATCAAAATGATGGTGATGGTGGTTTTGACTAATGCCGTTTCAGGACCTGCAGTCACGGGAAAAAGTCCGGAAAATTGGACGACGAAGGGTTCTCGCGTCCAAAATTTCAGACGTTCTTATACATTGACTATGGAGTACGTGATGGTGCCGCGAAGCCGTCCTAATCATCGGGCGTGTCCCGAAAATCGGGTGTCCGGAAAATCGGTCGTTGACTGTACACTGGAAATTCCTCCCGCCAACGACACGGCGTTGAAGACGATTCGTTACGATTCATCTGTCACTCGAGCCAACTTTCATTGCCTTTCAATAAAATTACATCTAATTTTCCCAGATATTAACACAAACTAATAAAGGGAAAGTCAGGCATTCACCCGTTCGTAGCAATAGCTACAAAGGAAACCCATACGGGTTCCTCGAAAGAAAAGCCTCGAAGTTGGCGAAAAATTCGTCCTGGTCCGGGACTCGAATCCGGGACCACCGCCTTTCCGGGGCAGCCGCTCTACCATCTGAGCTAATTAGGCGGCTAGCAGATGGCAGGGCGAAGTCGAATTTGTCAACTGAAAACAAAGGCAAGGGTTTGACCTAATAGTCCAGCGGAAACCTGCAAGTCGGAGAGAAGTAATTAATAGTAATTGGTAAGAGATAAATAATTAATTCGCTCCACCTCGCGGGTTTCCACATAACTATTACGTCAAAACTCTTGCCTTTGCTTCGAGTTGTCGACAAATTCGACTTCGCCCTGCCATCTGCTAGCCATCTGCTTAACTCAGATGGTAGAGCGGCTGCCCCGGAAAGGCGGTGGTCCCGTGTTCGAGCACGGACTAGGACGAATTTTTCGCCAACTTCGAGGTTTTTCTTTCGAGGAACCCGTATGGGTTTCGTTAGTAACAATTGCTAAGAACGGCTGAATGTCTGAGTTGCCCTTTATTAATTACTTCTCTACACCTTGCGGGTTTCCGCAGAACTATTACGCCATAAGCACAAATTCCCCGAGTTTTCCCTGAGTATTTCCAGGCTATGCAAAATCCCTGAGAATTCCCGGTTTTTCCGGTTAATAGACACCCTGAGTCGACGTGACTGCACCCTTCTAGTCCATCTATCGCTTGGAGTAGCATATTCAAATGCGTACTCCATCCGGATCGGAACGGCCAATAGCCCACTTTGCGATTTCCGCGGGTGCAACGAAAGAGTCGCGCACTATTTGTGAGTGCCCTCGCTTCATCCCGCAGACAGCAACCCTCTCAGCCACCCTAGACCAAATGGACAAGTGGCCAACAACGGAAAACAACATCCTTGGAAACTGGCCTACGCGAACATCAGCGCGAGCCGCTATGAAGGCACTGCTGCGTTATTCAAAAAACACTGGACTTCGTTACAAATTGTGACTGAACACTGTGTGACGTGGGATGGGACGTTGACCCTATGTAACGCTATACAGTGTGTTTCAGCGAACACTTTCAAAAACCTTTAGAAGTTGCTTGTGGCAGATATCACAACTCTAGTTCATGAGCTGGCCTACTCGAAGCAGCGGACATCATTATCATCATCAGCCTGGTTACGCCCAGTGCAGGGCAAAGGCCTCTCCAATACTTCAACTACCCCGGTCATGTACTAATTGTGGCCATGTTGTCCCTGCAAACTTGTTAATCTCATCCGCGCACCTAACTTTCTGCCGCACCCTGCTACGCTTCCCTTTCCTTGGAATCCATTCCGTAACCCTCAATGACCACCGGTTATCCTCATTACATGTCCTGCCCATGCCACCCCCCCCCCCCCATTTGTTTTTCTTGATTTCAACTAAGATGTCATTAACTCGGGTTTGTTCCCTCACCCAATCTGCCCTTTTCTTATCCCTTAACGTTACACCTATCATTCTTCTTTCCATAGCCCGTTGCGTCGTCTTCAATTTAAGTAGAACCATTTTCGCAAGCCTCCAGGTTTCTGCTCCGTACGTGAGTACTGGTAAGACACAGCTGTTATACACTTTTCTCTTGAGGGATAATGGCAACCTGCTGTTCATGATCTGAGAATGCCTGCCAAATGCACCCCAGCCCATTCTTATTCTTCTGATTATTTCAGTCTCATGATCCGGAACCGCGGTCACTACGTGCCCTAAGTTGATGTATTCCCTTACCACTTCCAGTGCCTCGCTACCTATCGTAAACTGCTGTTCCCTTCCGAGACTGTTAAACATTACTTTAGTTTTCTGCAGATTAATTTTTAGACCCACCCTTCTGCTTGGCCTCTCCAGGTCAGTGAGCATGCTTTGCAATTGGTCCCCTGAGTTACTAAGCAAGGCAATATCGTCGGCGAATTCAGCGGCGTACAATACTTGCACAAAAAATTGAGATGCAAAATCGACTAATATATAAAAATTCACTAATTAAGTTTTTAACTAATTACATTATGGCCCATATTGCAATTTACAAATTCAAGCCGTGGAGTTCGCAAGGTGGATCCACTTGGAACGAATTTTCAAGACACTAGTTTCGAAATATAAATTCCCGAACTTTGCGGAGAAATGCATTGGCGTTCCAGTTAATTTGTTAACAAAACGTCGTTTCATGCACTGAATCACACAAGCAACTGGAACACCACTGCATTTCTCCGCAAGGTTCCGGAATTTATATCTCGAAACTCCTGTCTAGAAAATTCATTCCCAAGTTGATCCGCCTTGCGAACTCCACGGCTCGAATTTGTAAATTGCCATATGGGCCATAATGTAATTAGTTAAAACATCATTAGTGAATTTTTAGTGATTAGCCGATATTGCAATTCATTTTTTGTGCAAGTAGTGCCCGTCGCTTCGAGTAGACAGACTCATAATTAATTAGAATTGTGATATCTGTCACAGGTAACCTTTAAAGAATTTTGAAAGTGTTCGCTGAAACACCCTGTATAGAAACGCCTTCGCAGACTGCGTGACAGTGTGCACAGAAACAGTTCTGTATTGTATGTATGTACGTGTGTGTGGTTTCTTGTTCTTCCGTTTCTTTATTTTCATTCTTTATCTCTCTGACGACTATCTCATCCATTTGCCCCTCCCCCGGTAGAGGGTAGCCAACTGGAGATAATCTATGGTTAACCTCTTTCTTTCCTTTGCCTTTCTCTCTCTCTGGAACAAATAGTCCGGGTAGCGATCACAGACGTTTAACATTAAAATATGAGATATATAGTAACGCAAAAAACGAACCATTAGCTCCATAATTTCTAAAAAGGAATGAACAGCATATAATACAGGTCGCAAAAAAAAGAAACAGAGAAAAAAAATGGAGATTTTTCCTACAGCAGTCTGGGAATATACGGAACCGGTAGACTTTATGCAGCAGGAAGTAAGACAGACACAGCAAAGAAGATTGTTGGGTTGGAAAGAAAAAAACCCACGTAAGTGGTAGAACAAGGAAATCAAACAAGCTATAGAAGAGCGTAAGCAGGCGTCTAGGGATCATCGAAAAGACAGAAAGTTCGGATTACATGAAGACGTGCTTTTTAGATGGAACAAATACCGAGAAAGGAAAAGGGTGGCTAGCGAGCTCGTGCAAGAGAAAATTAAATGCGCAGGTGAACGTTGGATGCATAACATATGCAATAGAGACAAAGGCACCCCGAAGAAATTCTGGAACCATATAAGAACACTCGGAGCCCCAATTAAAGTTTCGAAAGCAGCTATAAGTGATGATGAAGACGGACAAGTTCTACGAACGAGACGACGCACTGCGCTGCATCACGCAGGTTATTAGGGTCAGAAGTGAAAAATAAGCGAGCTGCAGTATGGAAGTAGGACGTTCTGGCGGGCTAGTTGGTTCATAGCTTCAGACGTTTCTTATAACTGCGCGAAAAAACGAGGACACAAGAAGGAAACACACACCACAGCGCTGACTGCCAACTGTTTATTTTTGGAAAGCAAGCAACATACATATATTTCCTTCGGGAACCTGTGCACGTGTCCGCATTGTCACTTTCACATGTGCCGATAATCAAAAAAACGTAAAAGATTATCTGCTGGGTAACAGTGTACCCAAGATTGCGACAAGCGAACACCAAAATAACCATGAGCCATTCTTACAGCATCATACAAGAGGGAGAGATACAATAAAAAATACAATAAAGAAAAAAAAACAGGCAGAAAAGCAGGAAGAGACCGCGAATATGTGAAGGAAACGGATATGGCACTTGACAAATAACCAGTGTAAAGGCGAAGGATGCGGGCATAAAATTGTTTGAAGAAAGCAAAAAAAAAACATAAGAACAAACGGGGATATCACACCGATCAACAAATGTGAAAATGAGGTCATGAAGGGATGAAGGCTCAAAATATGGCTGAATGAAAACAACCATGGAAATGGGGGGGGGGGGGGGGGGGGTGACGGCTACTGTTGAAACAAACGTGACTATAGAAAGAGTGAAACCTGGTGAAAAACTAGCGCTCAGCAGCACTTACAGCACAAAACACCTACAACAAACAAAACCAAAAGACAAAAAAAAAACCTTAGACCACCAAAACGAATTTTTTTTTATAAGACATATTCCAGAAAATTGACTTCTTCTGGAAGCAAACACACAGATGGCGTGCTGATACACTTGTCGCCATTTTCTTGTATGTGGAACGCTTCGACAATCTCCCTTTCAGTCTGATCCCTCGAATAGAACAGGAATGTTGGGTTGTTAAAAATTCGTTTGCAAGGGTTGTTTCTTGTTTCTATGAATATAGTGTTTTGTGACACGAGGGCCAAGTATGACCGAAAAGCGCCAGGCCAATGATAATGAGATCAAAGTGAAGCGATAAATTACGAGCAATGGATGTGTCAGGGCTGTAAAGGGGCCTAAAAGACGGTCACTGTAAAGTGCGTAAGAGCTACATGTAATAAAACTATGACAATGACTATGAAGCGTGCCAAGGACGCGAAAGATTCATTGTGGAAGAATTACAATGTGCTAAAATTGGTCATAGGATAAAAATTCGAAAAAGCACTACTGCCGTAACAGAGCCCTTGAAGCGCAAGTACCTGAAGGCGTGTGCTGTGCAAGTACTATCAGAGCAGCATCCTCTGGAGAGAGGACGCGCTACGATATTATTGGGCTATTAACATGCAAGACCACGTCTTTCAAGAAACCTAGGACAGTAAAAAGGGGTTCTTCACCAAGAAACATACCGGGATGTAGAGGGAGACAATACCGGTATGCTAGAGGAGAATGTTTCCTTCTTTCTCTTTCGGCTTCCCGACACTCCACAATGACGTGGAGGACGGTGAGCCTCTCGCCACATCTACCACAGGTAGGAGGTTCGTTGCCAGTAAGCAGAAAATTGTGAGTACTATATGCGTGTCCTATGCTGAGTCGACAGAATAGGACGTTAGTCCGTCTTGTTTTTGTAAGGAGGGCCAGAAACCTAACTTGGGCTTAATCAAGTGGAGCTTATTATTTGTCTCATTGTCGCACATGCGTTGCCAGTGGCTTCGCAGCTTCGTGTGCAACAAAGGCTTGAGGTCTGTGGCAGGAATAGCATTGGTGGAATTACCAGCTTGAGGCAGAATTGATGTGGCCATTTGGTCCGCCAGCACATTACCCTAGATGCATCTGACCAGGGACCCAGCATATTGTCACATGTCTACGAGACGAATAAATATTGCCCAAGAAAGAGTAAAGCTCAATGAAAACATTATTTTTGTGTTTTCTGAAGGACATTAGTGCTTTTACAACACTTAACGAGTCTGTAAATGTTATCGCTTTCTCTAGTTTTAATTTCTTTATGTGTTTAACTGCAGACAGTATTGCATAGGCTTCTGCAGTAAAGATGCTTGTATGGGGGTTAAGTACACCTGCTTCAGAGAAAGAGGGACTGACAGCCGTGTAAGACACGCCAACATGCGATTTTGATCCATCGGTGTACAATTCCGAACAATACTTCGATTGGAGTTCATGGAAATGCATTCGAATTTCGAGCTCTAGTGCGTATTTTGTAACTCTTACAACTTACAGATACATGACATTCTATCACCTGCCGATCCCAAGGCGGTAGCTGTTTCGCTCGAGGCACTGAGCGGTGTTCGAAGAGTGGGACATCCATTTCAACGCTAAGCTCCTTCACACGAAGTGAAAAGGCTGTCTCACAGAGGGTCGATTATGGAAAAGTGCAGTGCATGTAGAATCGTTAATAGTTTGACAACACGGATGTTCAAGATTAGAGCGCACTTTAAGGAAATATGTAAAGCTGATGTATGATCTCTGCAGATGGAGTGACTACTCTTTCGATTCTGCATATAAGCTTTCAATGGGGCTAGTTCTGAATGCGCCTGTGGCGAGACGGATACCCAGGTGGTGGACGCGATCCAGCATCTTCAGTGCGCTTGGGGCGGCAGAGTTGTACCCTATGGCACCATAGTATAACCGTGATTGAATGAGGATCTCGTAAACATTTACTATACACTTCCTGTCGCTACCCCATGTTCTGTGAGGTAGTATACTCAGTAAGTTCATTGTGTCTGATACACCTGTCGCCATTTTTTTTATGTGGAACGCTTTGACAATCTCCCTTTCAGTCTGATCCCACGAATAGAACAGGAACGTTGTGTAATTAAAAATTTGTTTGCACGGGTTGTTTCTCCCGCCCTCTCTTTTTCCTCTGCATCTGTCACAGTGCAGGGCCAAAGTGCCTCCTGCCTAGTTCTTTACATGCCACTGGTGTTGCCGTGCCCTTTCATTGAAACACCTGCCTGTTTGCCCAATATAAATGTTGTCACATGTCAAGGGAACCGAATACATCATCATCATCATCCTCATCATCACCCCGGTTACGCCCACTGCAGGGCAAAGGCCTCTCCCATACTTCCCCAACAACCCCGGTCATGTACTACTTGTGGCCATGTCATCCCTGCAAACTTCTTAATCTCATCCGCCCACCTAACTTTCTGCCGCCCCCTGCTACGCTTCCCTTCCCTTGGAATCCAGTCCGCAACCCTTAATGACCATCGGTTATCTTGCCTCCTCGTTACATGCCCTGCCCATGCCCATTTCTTTTTCTTGATTTCAACCAAGGTGTCATTAACTCGCGTTTGATCCCTCACCCAATCTGTTTTTTCTTCCCCCTTAATGTTACACCCATCACTCTTCTTTCCATAGCTCGTTGCGTCGTCCTCAATTTAAGTAGAACCCTTTTCGTAGGCCTCCAGGTTTCTGCCCCGTACGTTAGTACTGGTAAGACACAGCTATTAAACACTTTTCTCATGAGGGATAATGGCAACCTGCTGTTCATGATCTCAGAATGCCTGCCAAACGCACACCAGCCCATTCATATTCTTCTGATTATTTCCGTCTCATGATCCGGATCCGCCGTCACTACATGCCTTAAGTAGATGTATTCCCTAACCACTTCCAGTGCCTCGCTACATATCGTAAATTGCTGTTCTCTTCCGAGACTGTTAAACATTACTTTAGTTTTCTGCAGATTAATTTTTAGACCCACTCTTCTCCTTTGCCTCTCCAGGTCAGTGAGCATGCATTCCTATTGGTCCACTGAGTCACTAAGGAACGCAATATCATCAGCGAATCGCAAGTTACTAAGGTATTCTCCATTAACCCTTATCCCCAATTCTTCCCAATCGAAGTCTCTGAATACCTCCTATAAACACGTGAATAGCATTGGAGAGATCGTATCTCCCTGCCTGACGCCTTTCTTTATTGGGATTTTGTTGCTTCCTTTATGGAGGACTACGGTGGCTGTGGAGCCGCTATAGATATCTTTCAGTATTTTTACATAGGGCTCGTCTACACCCTGATTCCGTAATGCCTCCATGACGGCTGAGGTTTCGACAGAATCAAACGCTTTCTCGTAATCAATGAAAGATATATATAAGGGTTGGTTATATTCCGCACATTTCTCTGTCACCTGATTGATAGTGTGAATATGGTCTATTGTTGAGTAGCCTTTACGGAATCCTGCCTGGTGTATTGCTTGACAGAAGTCTAAGGTGTTCCTGATTCTATTTGCGATTACCTTAGTAAATAGTTTGTAGGCAACTGAAAGTAAGCTGATCGGTCTATAATTTTTCAAGTCTTTGGCATCCCCTTTCTTGTGCATTAGGATTATGTTAGCTTTTTCCAAGATTCCGGTACGCTCGAGGTCATGAGGCATTGCGTATACAGGGTGGACAGTTTCTCTAGAACGATCTGCCCACCATCCTTCAACAAATCTGCTGTTACCTGATCCTCCCCAGCTGCCTTCCCCCTTTGCATAGCTCCTAAGGCTTTCTTTACTTCTTCCGGCGTTACCTGTGGGATTCCGAATTCCTCTGGAACATTCTCTCTTCCATTATCGTCGTGGGTGCCACTGGTACTGTATAAATCTCTATAGAACTCCACTTGAACTATCTCATCCATATTAGTAATGATATTGCCGGCTTTGTCTCTTAACGCATACATCGGATTCTTGTCAATGCCCAGTTTCTTACGCTTGTTGATTAACTTCGGAAGTTCTGGCAGTTCTATTCTAGCTGTAGGGTTAGAGGCTTTCATACATTGGCGTTTCTTGATCAGATATTTCGTCTCCTGCGATAGCTTACTGGTATCCCGTCTAACGTAGTTACCACCGACTTCTATTGCACACTCCTTAATGATGCCCACAAGATTGTCGTTCAGTGCTTCAACACTAAGGTCCTCTTCCTGAGTTATAGCCGAATACCTGTTCTGTAGCTTGATCTGGAATTCCTCTATTTTCCCTCTTACCGCTAACTGATTGATCCGCGTCTTATGTACCAGTTTCTTCCGTTCCCTCCTCAGGCCTAGGCTAATTCGAGTTCTTACCATCCTATGGTCACTGCACCGCACCTTGCTGAGCACGTCCACATCTTGTACCATGCCAGGGTTAGCGCAGGGCACGAGGTCTATTTCATTTTTAGTCTCGCCGTTCGGGCTCCTCCACGTCCACTTTCGGCAATCCCGCTTGCGGAAGAAGGTATTCATTATCCTGTTCTGCAAACTCTAGTAATAACTCTCTCCTGCTATTCCTAGTGCCTATGCCATATTCCCCCAGTGCCTTGTCTCCAGCCTGCTTCTTGCCTACCTTGGCATTGAAATCGCCCATGAGTATAGTGTTTTTTGTTTCTATCGCCGATTCCACGTCTTCATAGAAGCTTTCCACTTCCTGGTCATCATGACTGGATGTAGGGGTGTAGACCTGTACAACCTTCATTTTGTATCTCTTATTAAGTTTCACAACAAGACTTGCCACCCTCTCGTTAATGCTATAGAATTCATGTATGTTACCAGCTATATCCTTATCAATCAGGAATCCGACTCCTAGTTCTCGTCTCTCCCCAAAGCCCTGGTAGCACAGGACGTGCCCGCTTTTTAGCACTGTATATGCTTCTTTTGTCCTCCTAACCTCACTGAGCCCTATTCCATTTACTGCCCTCTAATTCCTCCAATAGCACTGCTAGACTTGCCTCACTAGATAACGTTCTAGCGTTAAACGTTGCCAGGTTCATATTCCAATGGCGGCCTGTCCGAAGCGAGGAATTCTTAGCACCCTCTGCTGCGTCGCAGGTCTGACCGCCGGCGTGGTCAGTTGCTTCGCAGCTGCTGGGGGCTGAGGGCCGTGGTTTGATTGTTGTGTTCATATAGGAGGTTGTGGCCAAGTACTGCACCAGGGTGGCCAATCCTGCTCTGGTGAGGGAGTGCGTTACCGGTTCTGGTCACTGGGATCAGGCCACACTCCAGGCCTGTTTACGCAATTTTATCAACACGCGGATTCTTTTTTCTTTTTTTTAATCCGGTCGAAAATTGCGCGGCACCGGGATTCGAACCACGGACCTCTTGCATGCGAGGCGGGTGTTCTACCTCTACGCCACCGCTGCAGGTGGCGTAGAGCATGACCTGCAGAAAAACTGCAGGTCATGCCATATATTCATCGAGTTTCGCACATCAGAAAAATAGCAAGCCGCTGCGGGGTCGAGGTCGTTCTTCCGGCGCCATGCAAGGTCAGTAGAGTGTGCCCCATGGTGGCAGGCAAGAAAAAGAGTAGGCCACAATGTTCAACCATGCACTACACAGATTGTGTTTGTGGGGCAGTGTATTCGATTCCCTTGACATGTAACAACATTTATATTGGTCAAACGGGCAGGTGTTTCAATGAAAGGGCACGGGAAGACCAGTAGCACGCAAATAAGGCAGGAGGCACTTTGGCCCTGCACTGTGACAGATGCATAGGAAAAAAAGAGTGCGGAAGAAACAACCCTTGCAAACCAACTTTTAACAACACAACGTTCCTGTTCTATTCGAGGGATCGGACTGAAAGGGAGATTGTCGAAGCATTTCATATACAAGAAAAAGGCGACAAATGTATCAGCACGCCATCTGTCTCATTGCTTCCAGAAGTCAATTTTCTGGAATATGCCTTACAAAAAAAAAAAAAAAACATTTGTTTTGGCAGTCTAAGGTTTTTTGTTTTTGGTTTTGTTTGTTGTAGGTGCTTTGTGCTGTGAATGCCACCGAGCGTTAGTTTTTCACCAGGTCTCACTATTTACATAGTCACGTTTGTAAATTCAGTTGTAGCCGTCACTCCCCCCCCCCTGCCCCCCACCTTTCCATTGTTTGTTATCATTAAGCCATATTTTGAGCCTTCATCCTTTCATGAAGTCATCTCCACATTTGTTGATCGGTGTGATATTCCCCGTTTGTTATTTTTCTTTGCTTCTTTTTTTTTTGCTTTCTTCAAACGATTTTATGCCCTCATCCTTCGCCTTTACACTGGTTATTTGTCAAGTGCCATATCCGTTTCCTTCACATATTCGCGGTCTCTTCCCGCATTTCTTCCTGTTTTTTTTTTGTTTTCTTTATTTATTTTACTGCTCCCTCTTTTATTATGCTGTAAGAATGGCTCATGGTTATTTTGGTGATCGCTTGTCGCAATCTTGGGTACACTGTTACCCAGCAGATAATCTTTTACGTTTTTATGATTATCGGCACATGTGAAAGTGACAATGCGGACACGTGCACAAGTTCCCGAATGAAATATATTGTTACGGTGAAGGGAACGAAGAAGTTGAATTGGACTAGAAGGCCAGGTTTTGGGTGATATTAGGCTGTACTAATCTTATTTCTTGAGCTCTCACTAATTCTAACGCCACCTTCTTCCTAGGCTGATGTCCAAAAACTCCCCAGGCATAGGTTTGTCCCCATGGGCGGCCTCTATTCCAACGGATGAATTACCTCTAGATTTGTTCATCTGCAGTGGTGTGAGCAACATCCCGGTGGCTCTGGTTCCTTCAAATGGAGGCTTTATACGTCTGACCGACCCCCAGGCAATCCAGAAATCCCTGCAAGCTGCTACCTCTTCATACCAGACCATCACGGAAGTGAGGCAGTGAGGCCGCGGAGGTATCGTGTGTCGATCGCCAGACCAGTCCTGTGTCGCGGATTTGCTAAAGTGCTCGTAATTCGCGTCATTACCGGTGAGTGCCTTCATCCCTGCTCACCTCGCCTGCACTAAGGGAATAGTCAGAGGTGTCGACGCTGACCTTTCTCCCGCTGAAACACTTGAGAGATTATCTGGGACTGGAGTAATTGCTGTTTACCGATGCACTCGAGTGGTAGACAATAAGCGGGTCCCAACAGAATCAGTGATTGCGACTTTTGCTGGAACTTCCTGCCTGTCAGAGCTAAAGGTGTGGCCCCTTGTGTTCAGAGTTGAACCCCTGGCGTCGCGTCCGATTCAATGCCGCAATTGCTGGCGATACGGCCATAGTATGGCAGGGTGTAAATCAAGACAACGTTGTTGCGCATGTGGGGGAGAACACGCTCAAAGTGATTGTAATGCCCAAGAAGAGCGATGCTGTCTCTGTGATGGAAATCATCCAGCCAATTATTTAAACTGTTCTGTTAGGGCTCAAGAGTTACAGGTGATTGAAATAATTGATCGTCGACGCTGCTCAAGGATGGAGGCCATAAACATTGTGAAAGAAAGGTCATCTGGCTATGCGGGGATAATAGGTAGACAAAGTCTTACAACAAACCAATCACTTACTGCAACTATAGAGGCCGCTGTGGAAAAGGCAGTTACAAAAGCTATGGAAAGGTTGGCAATGAGCCTTGGTGAATGTATCTCACAAGCCGTTTCTAGTCATTTATCTCATTTGATGCAAACTACCTGCCCAGCTTCTGTACCAACGCAAACAGTTGATCCTGAGCACCAAACTAACCATGAAAGATCAGACGCCAATACTTGCAATAATGATATTGGACTTTCAAATCCCTCTTCTGCGGGCCCTACAACTTGTAATCTGATTAATACAGATTTGGAGATGACAGAGGTAGAACAAAATGCTCGAGCATATAAAAGAACCATGTCGTCTATTAGTGAAAACTCCTCCCCTGGCCCTCACTCAAAAGCGAAGAAAAGTCAGTCCAGTGTTGTGCTAAAGGATAAAATTCTGCAGAAGGCAGTTTCGACTGCGGTACTTTCCAAAAAATAGGATCACTAAAAGTGCTTCAGTGGAACTCCCGCTCTTTATATTCTGCATCAGTAATTTAACTTGTTTAACTTCTCAACTTAATCCTGATTTAATTATGTTACAAGAAACGTGGCTCAAACCTGAGAAATCTTTTTAACTGAAATTCTACAGGTTATTTCGATTAGACCGTCCTACAAGAGGTGGCGGGTTACTTACACTTATCTCATCTAAAATTTGCCATAAGGCTAAAATTTCATTTCAAGTTTCTACTCCAGAGTGTGAAATCCTAGCTATAAAATTGGCTCTCCCGGGATGTTGTCCTTTTACCGTAGTTAATGCATATTTTCCATCTGGCGTACATGACATTAGCACACTGGATATTGTTATTAACTCTTGTGGACGTGACATTGTAATCTCAGGTGATTTCAATTCTCACCATATCTCATGGGGTTTAGGAACAGATTTATGCGGCACCCGATTGTGGAACTGGTCGTTGGACAATCGCCTCACGTGTGTAAACTCCGGATCTATTATGTTTGTTAGAGGCCGATCTTACTCTTCACTAGATCTTACATTCTCTGGCCCAAGTCTCTCCGTAACTTCTTGGTCGACTATTGATTGTTTGACAAGCAGTGATCACCTTCCAATAGTATTTGACGTTGCACGTCCGGTAACATTTATAAGTGCTCAGTTTCGAACCTACATAAATTACAACATTTTTAAAAAATGCTTATGAAATGTTCTTTCATCTCTGTCTGATGCGCCTACAGAACAAAAAACCACGATTATCTGTTCCGCTTTGGAAAGTTCTCAAAAGAAGGCTCAATTTGAGATTGGATTGAATAAAAGAAATTCTTACAGTCCTTGGTGGAATGAAGAATGCACCCGAGACTACAGAAAGAGAAAAGCTGCTTGGAAAAAATTATTGCATAACCAGAGTCCCCAAAATTGGAGTGACTATAAATTTTTTCGAGCTGTCTTTTAACACACAGTTTCTAAAGCCAAAAATGAATTCGACTGTAAGCATTTTGATTTCTTATCTAACAATAAAAATAAGCGTGCATTGTTCCGTTTTCTCCGCGGTAGAAAAATTCTTCCGCGTCAAATTAATATTGACTCTATAATCTTAAGTAGCGATGAAATGAAACAATCACTAGAAGAAATCGCGAAGGGATTAGAAATAAGATTTTCTTCTGTCTTGCCAAGTGGTTCTCGCTTACGAAGGGCATCAGATGATTTTACAGAAATCTCCATGTTAGAATTGGCTGATATCGTGGAGCGACTTCCAGATTCAGCTCCCGGTGTGGATGGGGTAATATCTACTATGATCAGAATTTTATTTAAGGAAGCTCCTGATGACCTCTTAGCTATTGTAAATTACTCAATTCGCTTCTCATGAATTCCATCTGCGTGGAAAATTGCTAAAATCATCTCTATTCTTAAAAATCATGGGGAAGGATATACATTAGATAACATTAGGCCAATTGCGCTAACTTCAAATTTGGTTAAATTAATTGAAAGAATTCTATATACCCGCATGATTAAATTTATACAGAACAAGGACTTGCTTAGCCCTTGCCAAATTGGATTCCGACCATCATGTTCAATTTGGCATGCTCACGTGGACCTAGAAAGTAGAATAAAATTAGCACGGCGACAGAGGCAAATAGGTGCTCTTGTGACATTAGACATTTCCAAAGCCTACGACAGTGTAGAACACTTAATTTTATTAGATATATTGCGACATTTAGAGATTCCAAATTATTTTTCAAACTGGATTGGTGAATTTTTAAATGGAAGAACATTTTACTGCAGTCTGAGAGGCGTTTCCTCGAGTATATATAATCAATCACGAGGTATTCCTCAAGGAGCTGTCACTTCACCATTACTATTTAATATTCTGATGTGTTCCATTCCTCTTCATCAAGATGTACAAACATAAGTATACGCGGATGACATTGCTTTCTTCGCATCATACAGTGATATTCACTCTCTATATTATCGACTACAAAACTACCTCAACGCCATAGAAACCTGGTTAAACAAAATTCGCCTTTCACTTAACGTTAGAAAGTCCTCGATATTGGTTTTCCCTCTTAACAATCCCGTTAATATATCGATATCCTATCGCCTCGAGACTATACCTCAAGTGGAGTCGGTGAAATACTTAGGTGTAGTATATGACGGTTCCCTCAACTGGCTCGGCCATATTGACCATATAGTTAAAAAAAGGAGTACGAGCAGTTGGTATGCTACGTAAGCTGTGCAATAGTCGGTCCAGAATGCGGAGAGATCCACTTTTAATGATATACAAAATGTATGTGCGGCCCATTTTAGAATTTGGATGTGTTTTATTTTCTGGTGCCCCAGCTTATAAATTACGTCCCCTTGTTCTACTTGAGCGGGAAGCCCTACGACTGTGTTGCGGATTACCGAAATATGTTGCCAATACCATATTACACCAAGAAGTCAGGTTGCCCTCAATATTGTGTAGATTTCGGTTACTGACGGTGCAAACAGTCTTGAAATTGTATGAATCCCCTATTACAAGATTGAAATACATATTCATTTCCCAGCCTGCACTTTTCTTCGGAGTACACTGGCATCGTTTTCATACACCACAGGTGGTCTTCGTACAAACATTGATAGATCCCTTAAATGTACGTCTCTGGGAGGTACCGCCTATTTGTGATGTGCGAGAGAACCTACATATTATATATGATGACATCTACCCAAATAATGCCAAACATCACTCTTATAATATATTAAACGGCCTATTACAGGACCATTTATTGAGTTTATCTATAAGTACGGTCATTGCGACAGACGCCTCACAGTGTGAAGAAAAATCTGGAATTGGCATTTTCTCTCCCGCTCTAAATTGGTCATTTGCAATCAGGATTCCGGACTTTTATTCCGTATTTTTGGCTGAATTTCTAGCTGTGGTCCTAGCCTTACGCAAACTAAATTTGTCAACATCGGCGGTAGTAATTAAAACAGATTCTTTATCCTTATGGTCCTCGCTCACAGCAAATGGTGTTACTAACCTTTTACGTACATTTCATTTTCTAGTGCCTGCCCACATAAATTTAATTAAATTGCTTTGGGTGCCTGGGCATAAAGGATTAGTCATGAACGAAATGGCTGACAGTCTCGCGAGAGCGGCCCTCAGTGGCCCTGTATTACCATTACTTCCTACAATAGCGTACCTGACGTCTACTAGATTCAGGAGATATACAATTACTCAAGACTTTTTGAACCCAGCTGTAGCAAATTTTTCAGAATATCGACACCTCCTATTCCCTAGGCCTAAAAATTCTTTTCACACCAGAAAAACTGAAGTCATCTTTACCCGATTACGTTGTCGAATACCAAAATTAAACTTCTATCGTCACAGGGCTGGTCTGGTGCCCTCCCCTCTGTGCCCAGTCTGTGGAGACGACGAAACAATAGATCATTTTTTCTTATTCTGCCGCCGTTTCAATTCTTTAAGAAAAAATCTAGAATCAAGATTTACACAGCTTGGTTTGAGCTTTTCAATTATAAATATCCTTTCTCTAGGAGCCTCCTCTCTTGGACAGTGCCACAGGGATATTTGCTCAACCATGGAGGATTTTATAATTGCTACAAAGAGATTGTCTTGAATTCTTAAACATTTTATTGTTGTTCATTTCCTCCAGTTAGCTTTACCATTTTCAGTTTTTAATAAAGATAGCCTAATTTCATCCAAATCTTGGCCAATCCCCCGCAGTGGGTGTGCGCCATCGCATAAGGAATACCATACCATACCATACCTGAACGCCATATACGCCAGTTGTAAATATACGTTATTTTGCACTCGTGGGCCTGCTTTCTTCCTGCAACATTTTGGTGGAAGGTGCGGGGTACAATCACGGAACTTCACAGCGGACGTCATCTACCTGCCGCCACAATGGCAAATCAACCGACACAAGCGACAACGCCACAGCAGCCCGTGCCAATGGTCATCCTCACTCATCCGCGGGACCCAGGGACATTTTGTGGCACGGACAACGCCGACGTCGAGGACTGGCTTACGATGTACGAACGAGTGTGCGACAACAACAGGTGGCATCCAACAATGATGCTAGCAAACGTGATATTTTATCTAAGAGGAACTGCGAGGCAATGGTACGACACGCACGAAGCTGACCTAACGAGCTGGGATGTCTGTAAAGAAAAAATGCGAGACCTGTTTGGCAGACCTGTCGGTCGTCAGCTGGCAGCAAAAAAAGAACTTGCGTGTCGCGCTCAAACGTCCACAGAATCCTATGTCGTCTACATACAGGATGTGCTGGCCCTGTGTCGCAAGGCTGATAACAACATGACCGAGGCAGACAAGATTGGTCACATATTGAAAGGTATTGCAGACGATGCCTTCAATCTCCTGATGTGCAAGGATTGTGCCACTGTGGATGCAATTATAAAGGAGTGCCGGCGCTTCAAACAAGCGAAGGGCCGCCGCGTCACTCAAACTTTCGACCGATTGCCCAACACCGCCGCGACATCTTGCGAAGACCAGCCGCGCTTCGTTCAGCCCACAGGACCGGAAGAAATCATGCGCATCGTTCGCCGTGAGCTTGAGGCCATGGCTCCTGCTCCAGTTCGTTCTGACTGTCGGGAAAGCGTGCCCGCTATCTCCCGTATACAAGCGGTCGTTCGGGAGGAAATAGCAAGTTTGGGCATTCCATCTATCTGCTCGGTCCGCCATACAAACACCTACCAGATTACTGCGACCGCTCGCTCCCAGACGCAAAGCTTTCCGCCCCCTCGTTGCAACCCAGCTGACTGGCGCACAGCGGATGATAAACCTATCTGTTTTAATTGTTCTGGTATTGGACACATCGCCCGTCATTGCCGCAACCATTGGTCGCCTCCTCCTCGGTGGTCGTCTCCGAGTCACTACTGCCAAGTACCGGACAATCGTACTTTCTCGCCGTATACGCCGACTAGGAACATCAACGCCCACAGTGCTCCACCAAGATCCAGCCGCTCCCCGTCTCCGCAAGGTCGTAGGTCCCATTCGCCTCTCGTTCACCGCTCTCCGTCCCCTTCTGCAACCGGTCGCTTCGCTTCGGGAAAATAGGCGGTGCAGCTCCTGGAGGTGAAGCTGCAACTAAGACCCGGCCCACAAATCCTCTGTTGACCCTGCCTACATGTGGAAACCTACTGGAAATTGAAGTTGATGGCGTTCCTGTTAGATCTCTCGTTGACACAGGAGCGCAGCTTTCAGTTATGAGCGCTGCTCTCCGCCGAAGGCTCAAAAAGGTTCCGACACCCGCCGTACCGTGCACTGTGCGAGTCGCTGATGGGAGTACTTCACCTGTCCTTGGAATGTGCACAGTACGTGTGACCATTGGGGGCCATTATACTGTTGTTCTATTTATCGTCCTTGAACACTGTCCACACGACCTAATTCTCGGCCTCGACTTCCTTTCGAAACACTCTGCCCAAATTGACTGCTCCGCAGGTGTTGTACAGTTGGATCTGCCGCTTCCTGCCGACGCAACAACTTGTGCTTCACACCGCTTATGTTCTGCTGAGTTTGCAAGGCTGTCTCCACAGGCGGCTACAAATGTCCTCCTGACGCCCTGTCCTCCCGTACCTGATGGCGAGTACGTCGTGTCGCCGCTTACTGACGTGGTTTTGTCGTGCAATATTGCCCTACTGAGCACCTCAATCCGGATCCGCGAAAACTGCACTCGCGTGCCCATCCTCAATTTCGGATTTTCGTCGCATGTGCTGCCACACGGTATCGCGATAGCGCATATCCCTCCTTTGGAAGAATTTGAGATTTCTTCTTTGACCTCTGAATTCTTCATCAGTACCAACGGACCTCTGTCACCTACTACTCCACACTCGACGCCTGCGGACGATGTTTCTAAGATGATCGCCCCTGACCTTCCTTCCAAGCAAACAACAGCTCTTCGTCACCTCCTGTCATCTTTTCGGGACATCTTTGATTAGGACGACCGTCGACTTGGCCAGACATCTGTTGTCACGCATCGCATCAGCCGATGGTCATTAAGGGTTACGGACTGGACCCCAAGGGAAGGGAAGCGTAGCACGGGGCGGCAGAAAGTTAGGTGGGCGGATGAGATTAAGAAGTTTGCAGGCATGGCACGGCGACAATTAGTACATGACCGGGGTAGTTGGAGAAGCATGGGAGAGGTCTTTGCCCTGCAGTGGGCGTAACCAGGCTGATGATGATGATGATGATGATGATGATGCATCAACACCGGTGACGCCAGCCCCATTCATAGGCGGCCATATCGTGTCTCCGCAACAGAAAGGGCCATCATACAGAAAGAAGTAGACAGGATGATGGACACGGACATCGTTGAACCTTCCAGTAGCCCGTGGGCATCACTGGTTGTCCTAGTAAAGAAAAAAGACAACTCGTGGCGCTTCTGCGTTGACTACCGTCACCTCAACAGGATAACAAAGAAGGATGTTTATCCCCTGCCCCGCATTGATGATGCTCTTGACTGCCTTCACGGATCCCAATACTTTTCATCAATTGACCTCCGCTCCTGCTATTGGCAGATTAGCGTCGATGAGATGGACCGCGAGAAAACCGCCTTCGTCAGACCGGACGGTCTGTACCAATTTAAAGTCATGCCGTTTGGATTATGCAATGCGCCAGCTACATTCGAGCACATGATGGACTCTCTCTTGCGCGGCTTGAAGTGGTCTACATGCCTCTGTTACCTCGACGATGTGATTGTGTTTTCGCCGAACTATGAGAGCCACCTGCGGCGTCTCACAACCATACTCTCCGTGTTTCGCAGGGCTGGCTTTCAGCTAAACTCCTCCAAGTGCCATTTCGGTCGCCGTGAAATTAACATGCTCGGCCATCTCGTAAACGCCGCCGCAAGTTCACGCCATGCGAAATTTTCCTGTACCTTGTTCAACAAACGATGTCCGTAGTCTTCTGGGCTTATGTTCTTATTTCCGGCGATTTGTGAAAAATTTTGCCGACATCGCTCACCCTCTCACTGACCTTCTTAAGAAAGACATCTCTTTCTCTTGGGGACCACAGCAGAAGAAAGCCTTTTCTACCCTGATTGAGCGGCTTACAACTTCCCCAATCCTGTCACACTTTGACTCTTCTGCGCCCACTGAAGTACGAACTGACGCGAGTGGTCATGGCATCGGCGCTGTGCTCACTCAGCGTCAACAGGGCCAAGACCGTGTCATCGCTTACGCTAGCCGCCTTCTTTCCACGCCTGAGCGAAATTACTCCATTACTGAGAGAGAATGTATCGCGCTCGTATGGGCAGTCGCGAAATTCCGGCCGTACCTTTTCGGTCGGAGCTTCTGCGTCGTAACCGATCATCACGCCCTCTGCTGGCTCTCCCCTTTGAAGGACCCAACTGGACGACTTGCACGTTGGGCATTGCTTCTACAGGAATATACATTTTCTATTATGTATAAGTCAGGGCGCCTGCATAAAGACACTGACTGCTTGTCCCGCAATGCCATGGATCAACCGGACGATACCGATGCAAACTCGGACATCAGTGTTCTATCCATCTCCGGCTTCCTCCATATTGGCGACAAGCAGTGCAAATATCCCGTTATTCGAACACCTGTGGAACGCCTAAGCTCCTCGCCAAATGACCCGTCTCTCCGGATGTTCACCTTGCGCGATGGAACTTTATACCGTCGTAGCATTCGTCCTGACTGCCCGGAGCTCCTCCTGGTCGTTCCCAAGCACCTTCGACTAGCCGTGCTCCAGCAACTTCACGACGCTCCTACTGCTGGACATCTGGGCATCACTCATACATACGACCGCCTGCGGCGCCGCTTCTTCTGGCCCGGCATTTATCGCTCTGCGCGCCATTATGTCGCTTCTTGCGACCTGTGTCAGCGCCGGAAGACACCTGCTACGCCTCCCGCTGGCTTGCTTCAACCTATTGATATCCCCACAGAGCCTTTCTTTCGTGTGGGCCTAGACCTCCTTGGCCCCTTTCCAATTTCTATCAAAGGCAACAAATGGATTGCTGTAGCAACCAATTATGCCACGAGATATGCCATCGCGCGAGCGCTACCAACCAGCTGCGCTACAGATGTCGCCGACTTCTCACTATACGACGTCATCCTGCACCACGGCTCCCCTCGCCAGTTGCTGACGGATCGCGGCCGCTACTTTTTATCGAAGGTCGTCGATGACCTGCTCCGCTCCTGCTCTACAGAACACCAGATTGCTACCGCGTACCACCCTCAAACGAACGGCCTCACTGAGCGACTCAACCGCAGGCTAACTGAAATGCTGGCCATGTATGTTTCCGACGATCACCTTGACTGGGACGTCGCTTTACCATACGTCACTTTCGCATAGAACTCGTCCCGTCACGACACTGCCGGATTTTCTCCATTTTACCTTTTGTATGGCCGCGACCCCACCTTGACCTTTGGCACGTTGCTACCTTCCCCCGTACAGTCACCCAGCACTGGTTACGCTCGCGATGCTATTAACTTAGCCGCCCAGGCCCGAGATGTCGCCCGTCCTCGCCACACAGTCTCGCAAGCTTCTCAAAAGCGACGCTACGACCTTCGGCACCGAGACTTCCATTTTTCACTTGGTTCCCTTGTCTTCTCTGGACGCCTTCACGTCGCGTCGGCTTGTCGGAAAGAAACTTCTTTCCCAGTATTCTGGTCCGTACCAGATCTTATGCCAACTGGCCGACGTGACGTACGAGATCGCCCCAGTCGGTCAGCCTTCAGTGCATCGCAACGTCACCAGTGATGTTGTTCACGTCGCCAGGCTCAAGCCCTATGTCCTCCCCCCCCCCCCCCCCCAATAAGTGAGGCTCTATAACTTGCACCGGGACGGAGCTACTCCACCGGGAGGGTGATGTTACGGTGAAGGGAACGAAGAAGTTGAATTGGACTAGACGAAGACTAAGTCTGGCAGTTGCCTGAACGCCATATACGCCAGTTGTAAATATACGTTATTTTACACTCGTGGGCCTGCTTTCTTCCTGCAACAATATATATATATATATATATATATATATATATATATATATATATATATATGTTGCTTGCTTTCTAAAAATACACATTTGGCAGTCTGCACTCATGGTGTGGTGTGTTTCCTTCTTGTGTCCTCGTTTTTTGGCACAGTTATAACAAACGTCTAAAAAATGGCATGGATATAACAGTTATAACACAGTTATAACAAACGTCTAAATCATGGCTAAATTCAGAGCGCTAACCACTAGGACACGGGCTAAGGCACAAGAAAAGACAGGACAATGCGCTACTAGCAACTGAAAGATTTATTAGAAAGGTTAAAGTCTTTATAAATACGACATTTCTTATTCCTCAAACGTCATTAAACGTCATAAAAAACAAGACAAAAAAGAATAAAGAACACAAAAATATGTCATCGTTATGTTGTTTTTTACGTGCGTTTTTTGTGTGCGTGCTGGTTCTTTTTTTCTGTTTTGCTCTTTTTATGACGTTTGATGAAGTAGGACGTGTCAGCTTTATAATGTTTTTAACCTTTCGAATAAAACTGCGAGTACGCCGTGTCCTGTCTTGTGCCTTCTTGTTTTTCTTGTTTTTCGCGCGCTCAATTTAGCCACCCTATTAGAGATAAGTTTGGCAAGCAAGAAAGCGTAGTTGAGACTCGCACAGATCCAGCAGCAGCAGAGAAGCCTGAGAGATCAAAATCTAGCACAGAAAGCTTTTATTGAAAAAAAAGCTGAAGAAAATGTCCCTAATAACACGGCAGCAAGACCCGATGAAATACCGATACAGCTGATCAATAACCCCGGTCCAAAGAGCAAGGTAATGCTGACTAATTCCACCGAACAGGTGATTAGAACGAAGAAAATTCTGGTTGGACAGCGTGAAAGCAAGAACCTCATCTACAACGGCAAAGGTGATAACGATAACAGTTCGTACAGGCCAGTTACAGTAACGTCGGTGATATTGAATGGCAATGCAAGCCATACTCGGGAAGGTGCGCTGCAGTGACCATAGGATGGTAAGAACTCGAATTAGCCTAGACCTGAGGAGAGAAGGGAAGAAACTGGTACATAAGAAACCGATAAATGAGTTAGCGGTCAGAGGGAAAATAGAGGAATTCCAGATCAAGCTACAGAACAGATATTCAGCTTTAACTCAGGAAGAAGCCCTTAGTGTTGAAGCAATGAACGACACTCTTGTGGGCATCATTAAGGAGTGTGCAATAGAAGTCGGTGGTAACTCCGTTAGACAGGATACCAGTAAGCTATCGCAGGAGACGAAAGATCTGATCAAGAAACGCCAATGTATGAAAGCCTCTAACCCTACAGGTAGAATAGAACTGGCAGAACTTTCGAAGTTAATCAACAAGCGTAAGACAGCTGACCTAAGGAAGTATAATATGCATAGAATTGAACATGCTCTCAGGAACGGAGGAAGCCTAAAAGCAGTGAAGAAGAAACTAGGAATTGGCAAGAATCAGATGTATGCGTTAAGAGACAAAGCCGGCAATATCATTACTAATATTGTCGCGTATACTCTGCTGAAGTATACACACTGAATGGCGATCCAGGCGTTTGTCCTTCACGAAACGAAACCGTTGATGCGCGATGCCGAGACGAACCTCGTTCTCTTCTTCTTTAGTCCCCTTGCTGTGCCACTGCATGTGGCACTACCCCCTCTTCAAAAAAATAATAAAAGAATGAAAACATACATAGGCTTGACGTGAGAGCGCCGAGATACGAACACATAGGCTATAGTCACAATCACTGTGGTGTGCGATATAGTCACAAGGCACTGAGGGACGAGCAACAACAAAAACTAACCTAAGCGGCTGAAGACGCCGGATTTTAGCGGCTATGATATGGTTTCAACCGCACAACATGCACAATCTCAGATTGCGGTTGTCGACGTCGGGGAGGCTGGCTTCCATCAGGAAGGTCTTCGTAATTCACGTCGCTAATCCACTGCAACACTTTGTAAGGTCCGAAGTAGCGACTCAAAAGCTTCTCGGATAGTCCTTTTCGGCACACGGGAGTCCAGACCAAAACTTGATCGCCAGGTTGGAACTCGACTTGTCGATGGCGGAGATTGTAACGTTGTGCATCGATGCTCTGTTGTTTCTTTATGTGCACTCGGGCAAGCTGACGGGCTTCTTCCGCTCGTTGCACGAAGAGTTCGGCATCTTGAGCGAGATCGAGGTGATCGATGTTGTCGCATGGCAGCATTGCTTCCAACATAGTCTGCACTTCACGGCCGTAAACGAGGTAAAACGGCGTGAAGCGTGTTGTTTCTTGCGTAGCAGTATTATACGCAAACGTTACGTATGGGAGTATTTCGTCCCACGTCTTGTGCTGTACGTCTACGTACATAGACAGCATGTCAGTCATCGTTTTGTTCAGTCGTTCGGTCAAGCCGTTTGTCTGCGGTTGATAGGCAGTTGTCCGTCGATGGGTTGTGCAGCTGAGTTTAAAAACGTCTTCAATGAGCTGCGCTGTAAAGGCTTTGCCTCGGTCTGTGATGACGTGCGATGGGGCGCCATGCCGTAGGACGATGTTCTGTATGAAAAACTGGGCAACCTCGGAAGCTGTGCCTCGAGGCAACGCCTTGGTCTCAGCATATCGCGTTAAATAGTCTGTGGCGACGATTATCCACCTGCTGCCAGAAGATGACAGTGGAAACAGGCCCAGAAGATCCATGCCGACCTGGTCGAAAGGTTTGCCAGGAGGGTCAATCGGATTCAGCAATCGCGCAGGCTTCACAGCTGGCGAGTTTCGGCGCTGGCATTCACGGCAGGCTTGGACGTACCGCTTAACACGCTCGGCAAGTTTCGGCCAGTAGTAGGATTTGCGCACTCTATCAAGTGTTCGCGTAAAACCCAAATGGCCAGACGGAGGCTCGTCATGACAGGCGAATAAAACTTCGGCACGGAGGTCCGCTGGAACGACCAAAAGGTATGTCTTGTTGGTGGCAACGGAGTTCTTCTTATACAAGACGCCGTGTCGTAAACAAAAAGACGACAATCCTCGAGCGATGTGCCGGGGTATTGATGGGTTTCGTCCTTCCAGATGTTCGAATATAGGGTGTAGTGAGTTGTCTGCGCGCTGCCGTGTGGACAAATCAGTAACGCTTACGGCCCCAAGGAAAACGCCGTCGTCCTCAATGTCTTGGTCGGTAGTGTCGATAGGGGCGCGCCAGAGTGCGTCAGCGTCTTCGTGTATGCGGCCTGACTTGTACACGATGGTCACGTCGTACTCCTGCAAACGTAGACTCCACCGTGCCAGTCGTCCAGAAGGGTCCCGCAGATTTGCAAGCCAACATAACGAGTGATGATCGGTTACAACTTTGAATGGGCGGCCGTAGAGGTAAGGTCGAAATTTCGCCAGCGCCCATACGACGGCAAGACACTCTTTCTCCGTTGTGGTGTAGTTGGTCTCTGCACGCGATAGTGTGCGACTTGCGTAGGCGATCACTCTTTCAATACCGTCCTGCCGTTGTACAAGTACCGCGCCAAGACCAACGTTACTGGCGTCTGTATGAACTTCCGTGTCCGCCTCCTCGTCAAAGTGGGCCAGAACTGGTGCTAACAGCAGACGCTGTCGAAGTTCAGTGAAAGCAGTCTCTTTCTCTGAGGTCCAGACGAACGATACATCGGCCCTCGTGAGTCGAGTCAGCGGCTCCGCCATCTTCGAAAAATTTTCGATGAAACGCCGGTAGTATGCGCAAAGGCCCAGGAAGCGTCGGACACCTTTCTTGTCGGTCGGTGTTGGAAATGTGGCTACAGTGGCAGTTTTCGCGGGATCGGGGCTAACGCCTTCAGCACTGACCACGTGGCCTAGAAACATAAGCTCCTTGTAGCCGAAGTGACACTTCTGAGGCGTAAGGGTGAGGTTAGCCGATCGGACGACTTCGAGAACTTGCCGCAGTCGTTTCAGGTGGTCGTCAAATGTCGCTGAAAAAACAACCACGTCGTCGAGGTAGACGAGGCAGGTTTGCCACTTCAGACCAAAACGGCGAGAAAAGCAGCACCGCGAATTTCTACTCTCGCCGTGCATAAGCCAAGCGGTGTGACGACGTGGCCACCTGCCGTACGAACTGGTGCCCCGTTCCAGGGCAACGTAACCTATTTCAGAACGCTCGCCAGTTTGCCACTAAGAATGGAGTAATCGGCGCCGGTATCTACAAGTGCACTCATTTTTCTGCCGTCGATCAACACAGGTATGTCCAGTAAAATTTTTTTGGCGGGAACTGGTTCTGGCGTCGTCGTGTTCTCGTTCTGCGGTCGGCACGATACGAGGTCTTCAGCGCGTCGAGTATCAGCGGCCCCGCCTCGGAAGGTCGCTGACGTCAGTTTTCCCGGCGTGGACTTGGTGATCGCCCTTGCGTCGTCCTCGAGGTGGTATCACGAGCAGGGAAATATCGCCGCGGTGAGGGTGAGCGTGACTGCCGCTGCGATGCACCCAGCCTGGGCTGCTGTTCGATGAATTCTGCGATGTCGGGAGGCCTCTGGCCAATCCTAGGTCGAGGCGAATCGATGGAAAAACCCCGCAGGCCGAGTCGTCGATAGGGGCACTCCCGATACGTGCACATGACCAGAGTAAAGTTTCGTTCGTTCTCCGTCCTCGCTTCACCGTTGGAACTTGAAGCTTCTCGGACGATGATCGGCAGTTGTTGATCAAACGCAGACAGGAAACGATGAGATCAGATGTACAAGAAATATTTATACGTAAACTTTTCTATATACATGGCAGGTAAAACAAATACATTACAAACTTGAACAACTGAGAAACAAAGTCTCACTCTTCGACTGTCTCAATGACTGTTAGAGCCCAGACTCGTTTTAACGTACATAGTACGGAGGCTCACTGATCTATCAGCAATCCTGATTTCAGCCAAGTCTGAGGGACAGCATGTCGTCCCGATTTTTATAGCCCAATTACACAAAGAAAAAAAAGGCGGTAGGGCCGTTGGCCCGTCCCACAGGTTCAGTTGCCAATCAGAGTCAACCGTTTGTTAAGCCACAACCCACAGGGATGGGCTTACTCTTCAAAATAAACATATTGGAAAACAAAGCTCTTTTCCTTCTTCCCTAAAACTCCGATGCCCTCTCATTTCTTCGTAGTTAGTGACGGGCTCAGCAAAACACGCCAGGCCCGAACAAGTTATCGCTAGGCCGCCTCAAATCCCAAGGGCGTCTCTGGGCCGCAACTGTCTCGGAAGCAGGGGCATCGATACCACGTAGTGCGGCCGTACTCAAAGTTTGTCCGCGTGGGAGACTGATGGCCCTCCTTGTCCTTCAAACTTATTGTCGACAAGACAAAGTTCTCCGAGTGCGTGTTTCCAAGACGCCGTCGTCCGAATGCACTTTTTACGTGTGCACCGCATTCCTACAGCGTGCACTGTAAGCTGGCCTTCGACACCACACAGGCAGTCGCACCCAACAACAAGGCTGGCGATTGCGTTCCGGACGCGTAGAAGATTAGGTCCATGCTCACTGCATGCGGAACGGGGTCAGAGTTGCTAAGCCCTTCTTAACCTCGGCGGCGCCTCCAATTAGTCAGGCACTCGGGAGCCACACCCACAATACCCTGTACAGCGGTCCCTTTCAAGGCTGGTCTGTGTGGACTCGTGTGACCGTCGGCGGACTGCCAACACCGTGCGCACAATGCCGACTTCCGGGAATCGGCACTCGCCCTCCTGGCACCTGCCGCGACGCGTCACCCAACACCGCGCGGTGCCTGTGACCCCACATAACACAGCAACTGTCGCCCGGCTGACATGGGGGGAAGTGAACCCCCTAGCTCTCTATACACAAAGCACGTGGCCGATTCGTGACACTTAAGAACACGAACAATCAGAGCGACCTTACAACCAGCTTCGCCGCATTGGTAGCACAGCGGTCGTCGGTCGGGTGCTCGCCAAACGTCTGATTTCCTCGCGGGTGTTCGGCGGTCGTCGAAGTACGGTAGCGGAGTTGTCGGAGCGGCTTGGGCCGATTGCAACGCGACTGGCGACGCAACATAAGTAGGTGCGAAAGCTTGGGCGGGGCTCAGTAACGTTTCTGCGTAAGTCTTGCGCCGGGATTCACTTGGCAGAGGTTGCTGGAAAAGAGATGCCTGCAGTGCCTGCTGTACTTCGTTGCGTACGACGCTGGCAAGGGAGCTGACTGGCGGCGGCGACGTACCGTGGTGCTTCTGCAGCTCGTCGCGAACCACTGAGCGAATCAGCTCGCAAAGCAAGGCGACGTCGCACCCGAAGCCTACGGGCGTATCCGGAGTGCAGGCGGAATTTACTTGTCGGTTGTACATGTTCGACCGTTGCTGAAGCGTCTTCTCCATTGCGGTGGCTTCGGTGAGGAACTCCGCGACAGTCTTGGGCGTATTCCGAACAAGACCGCCAAAGAGCTGTTCCTTTACGCCTCTCATCAGATGACGCACCTTCTTCTCTTCCGACATGCTTGGATCGGCACGCTGAAAGAGACGCGTCATGTCCTCCACGTACATCGTGACGCTCTCGTTAGGCTTTTGGACGCGTGACTGAAGGGCTCGCTCCGCTTTTTCCCAGCGATCGGGGCTGGAGTAAGTCTCCAGTAGCTTGCGCTGGAATTCAGGCCAGGATGACAGGGCACTTTCGCGGTTCACAAACCAAGTGCGAGCACCATCTTGGAGGCTGAAGTAGACGTTCCTGAGTTTAGCGTTGTTATCCCACTCGTTAAACGCAGCCACGCGCTCGAACTCCGCCAGCCAGTCTTCCACGTCTTCAAATATGTCGCCATGAAAAGCCGTCGGCACTTGGGCGTTCAGCAGCGTTAGGTAAGTCGGTGTCACCCTTTCCGTAGAAGTCGCAGTGGTCGTAGTCATCACTTTTTCCGGGAGGTTTCCAAATTCTGGGGCGAGGCCTCGGATTCGCCGGCTTGTGCGGTGAACTGGAGTCAACTCCAATTGTGCGAGGTTCTTGCTGCCCAGTGGGGTCTCCTGCATAAGTTGGGTGTCCCCGGAAGCTCCACCAAATTGTCGCGTATACTCTGCTGAAGTATACACACTGAATGGGGATCCAGGCGTTTGTCCTTCACGAAATGAAACCGTTGATGCGCTATACCGAGACGAACCTCGTTCTCTTCTTCTTTAGTCCCCTTGCTGTGCCACTGCATGTGGCAATATGGATGAGATAGTTCAAGCGGCTTAGGAGTACTATAGAGATTTATACAGTACCAGTGGCACCGACGACGATAATAGAAGAGAGAATAGTCTAGAGGAATTCGAAATCCCACAGGTAACGCAGGAAGTAAAGAAAGCCTTCCCCCTTTGCATAGCTTCCAATTGGAAGCTATGCAAGGGGGAAGGCAGCTGGGGTGGATCAGGTAACAGCAGATTTGTTGAAGGGTGGGGGGCAGATTGTTCTAGAGAAACTGGCCACCCTGTATACGCAATGCCTCATGACTTCGAGCGTACCGGAATCTTGGAAAAACGCTAACATAATCCTAATCCATAAGAAAAGGGACGCCAAAGACTTGAAAAATTATAGACCGATCAGTTTACTGTTCGTTGCCTACAAACTATTTACTAAGGTAATCGGAAATAGAATCAGGAACACCTTAGACTTCCGTCAACCAAAGGAACAGGCAGGATTCCGTAAAGGCTACTCAACAATAGACCATATTCACACTATCAATCAGGCGACAGAAAAATGTGCGGAATGTAACCAACCTTTATATATAGCTTTCATTGATTACGAGAAAGC
Source organism: Dermacentor variabilis (assembly GCF_050947875.1). Lineage (NCBI taxonomy): Eukaryota > Metazoa > Arthropoda > Arachnida > Ixodida > Ixodidae > Dermacentor > Dermacentor variabilis. The sequence goes on from NC_134577.1 coordinate 21,257,745, forward strand.
GTTTGATTCAGTCGAAACCTCAGCAGTCATGGAGGCATTGCGGAATCAGGGTGCAGACGAGCCGTATGTAAAAATACTGAAAGATATCTATAGCGGCTCCACAGCCACCGTAGTCCTCCATAAAGAAAGCAACAGAATCCCAATAAAGAAAGGCGTCAGGCAGGGAGATATCTCTCCAATGCTATTCACAGCGTGTTTACAGGAGGTATTCAGAGACCTGGATTGGGAAGAATTGTGGATAAGAGGTAATGGAGAATACCTTAGTAGCTTGCGATTCGCTGATGATATTGCCTTGCTTAGTAACTCAGGGGACCAACTGCAATGCATGCTCACTGACCTGGAGAGGCAAAGCCGAAGGGTGGGTCTAAAAATTAATCTGCAGAAAACTGAAGTAATGTTTAACAGTCTCGGAAGAGAACAGCAATTTACGATATGTAGCGAGGCACTGGAAGTGGTAAGGGAATACATCTACTTAGGACAGGTAGTGACTGCGGATCCGGATCATGAGACTGAAATAATCAGAAGAATAAGAATGTGCTGGGGTGCGTTTGGCAGACATTCTCAGATCATGAACAGCAGATTGCCATTATCCCTCAAGAGAAAAGTTTATAACAGCTGTGTCTTACCAGTACTCACGTACGGGGCAGAAACCTGGAGGCTTACGAAAAGGGTTCTACTTAAATTGAGGACGACGCAACGAGCTATGGAAAGAAGAATGATAGGTGTAACGTTAAGGGATAAGAAAAGGGCAGATTGGGTGAGGGTACAAACGCGAGTTAAAGACACCTTAGTTGAAATCAAGAAAAAGAAATAGGCATGGGCAGGACATGTAATGAGGAGGGAAGATAACCGATGGTCATTGAGGGTTACGGAATGGATTCCAAGGAAAGGGAAGCGTAGCAAGGGGCGGCAGAAAGTTAGGTGGGCGGATGGGATTAACAAGTTTGCAGGGACAACATGGCCACAATTAGCACATGACCGGGGTAGTTGGAGAAGTATGGGAGAGGCCTTTGCCCTGCAGGGGGCGTAACCAGGCTGCTGCTGATGATGATGCAAGCCATAATATAGGAACTGTCGAAGTGGATGGAGAATAATGATGTACTGGGGGAACTGCAGAATGGGTTCAGGCCAGGCAGACGCTTAGAGAATAATATACTTGTACAAACTCTGTGCACAGTGCATACAGATTTCAGTAGCTCAGAATTAACCGTCGTCGATAGCATTTCTAGATATTAAAGGAGCCTATGACAACAAAGGCAGGTAACTGGTGTTGGATATTCTTAAGCATGAAGGCGTAGAGAATCATTTCGTGGAGCTGCTGAGGGAGATATATAGAAATAATGGTGTACAAGCTGTATGGGAAGATCGAAAAGGTAATGAAGTGGTGCGAATTCACCAAGGACTGAAGCAAGGATGTCCTCTGCCTCTATTGCTGTTCACGCTTTATGTTAATGGCATAGAAAGTCGACTGGAAAACAGTAGAATCGGGTTTGATTTATCCGACATGCGTAATGGACAAATGATGCAACAGAAGCTCCCTGGAATGATGTATGCGGATGACATAGTGCTACTAGCGGACAATAAAAGAGATTTGCAGACACTTACGAATATCTGTGGCAATGCAGTGACGAATCTAGGCCTCAAGTTTAGCACAGAGAAATCGGAAATTATCTTTAATGAAGAGACGAGTAAGTGCGTGGTGTCAATTCAACAGCAAGTCGTACCCATACTCAAGCAATATACCGCGTATTTCAGCGAGCACTCAATTTTTTTTTTTTTTTAAGGTTGCCTGTGCCAGATAGCACAATTCTAGTTGTTACGGTTCACTGCGTGCGGTGATGAATGGAACGGATGCCAAGCGCCTGAGACACGGCGTGCCTAATCGTCACGCTCGTCAACACGAAAAGTCTGTCGGGTGGGTTTGATGGGATTATGCACCAGTGCGAATCCTACTCTCTCTACTCCGTTCACCACCTCAAAGCCAGGGAGTGGTTTCTCTCCGAATTCCTCTCTGTGAGCTGATCCGACGTGAGCTGCACTGACCACCTCTACACCAGTGAGTGGTTTCTCTCCGAATTCCTGTGTGGGCTGACCAGTGCGCTGACAAGGCCCTCTACCAGAGAGCACGAGAGAATGAAGTTGCCCGGATGGTGTAGGGTATAAGAAGGTCAGCGAGACGCCACGTGTAGAGCTTCTCTGCCCTTGCAAGCAGAAGCACGGACGCCGAACGTTTCTGTACTTTTTGTCTTGGTGCGCACCGCTCAACCTTAACGATGTATTAAACTTCTGTTATTGCTTTTACATCATCTAGACTTCCCTGCTCGGCCCTGTCCAATGGTCAACCTGGTTAGAGCTCCAAGCAGACACTGTTGAAGGTGGCCGAAACCCTGTCCCCGTAACAACTGGTGGCAGGCGTTGCAGACAACTGGTAACTAGGGGAAGGATTCGGATCTACGAGCCTCGTCTACCAAGTCGCTACTGAATGCAGCGTTTGCGACGGTCTACGCCGGATTCTTGGATACAAGGTGGTGAGTGCGGGACTTTCTCTGCTGAGTTTTTCCAGGTTTTGTTGAAGGAATGGGTAGTTCGAGCTATTGTTGTGGCCTAGTTAGGTTCCGGCAAGGTAGTTGTGTACAGTAGAGAGGGCAGCACTGAAAACAGCAGCGAACTTGAAGTCATTGCGTAAACTGGAGTTGCTAGAGCTGGCAAAGGAGTTGTACGTGGATGTCACTGACGCACTCCGAAAAATCAGAGCTCATTGAGGCTATTCTTACTCGGGAGGCTGAGGATGATGAGCTTACGGAATGCCTGGATATCATTAGAGAGAGGGAGACTGCAAAAAGTCAGGCAGAAGAGCGCGAAGAACGGGAACGTAATGAACAGAAAGAGCGGGAGTGGGAGGAAAGGGAACACGCAGTTGAAGCGACTCGAGCTTGAAATGGAACGCGCTCTAGCAGCAGGGCAGAAGAGCGAAGGAAACAGTGCAGGAGAGCGCGTATCGTTATAGATGACTAAGAGCTAATGCAACCCTTTAAGCTCGCAGAGGACATTGGTTTGTTCTTGGTGACCTTCGAGCGGACGTACGAGAAGCAAGGCTTCTCCCGCGAATCGTGGCCACAGCATCAGCTCACACTGTTACCGGGCGAGGCAACGGAAGCAATAGCTCGCTTAACCAGAGAGGAAGTTGAGGATTATGGTAAGGTAAAGTCCAGTTTGCTGAGGAAGTATAGTCTGTCATCGGAAGCATTCCGACGGAAGTTCCGCGAAATGGGAAAGGCTAAGAATGAGTCCTATACAGAGTTTGCGTATAAGCTTATGTCATACATGGATGAATGGCTCAAGGAATAAAATGCCTATAGTCATCATGCAAAGGTTGTTCAGGGCTTTGCACATGAATAGTTTTACAACCGGCTACCTGAGAACATGAGGTACTGGGCTCAAGATAGGCCAGAAGTTAGCACGACAGCCCGACCCGCTGAACTAGCCGACGAATTTGTAACGCGTCCGGCTCGCCAAGTCAGCAACGGTCGAAAAGGCTATTGCCGGCTCGGCAGGCCAAAGCCCAGGCCGAAGAAAGGAAAGCACGAGCCTATGATTGAGGTTACCTCAAAATGTAATACTTCATGGTCGGAAAGGTCCCCTGAGATTAAGGCAGAGCAACATTAGAAGTTGGAAGCGAGGGAGCCCTTCCTTTTCTACAACTGTCACAAACCAGGGCACATTGCTGTGCAATGTAACAAGGCAAATTAAGTGTTTTTATCGGTCGGTCGCAATGACGAGAACACGAAACTACTCGAACCGCACATGCGCGACCTTTAGGTAAACGGAAAAGCATGTCGCGTACTGCGTGACTCCTTAGCTATTATGGTCGTAGTTCACAGATCTTATGTGGGACCTGGGATGCTCACAGGTGAATGCGCCTGGATTTAAGCAATCTGTAGAGGCTCACAGTGCATCTCTTCCGGTCGCAAAGGTATCTATTAAAGGTCCTTTCGGCAGACTTCCAGACGGAAGCTGCCCTATTGTCTCCGCTTCCTCCGCAGTACCCTTCATCATCAGCAGCAGCAGCAACAGCAGCAGCCTGGCTACGCCCACTGCAGGACAAAGGCGTCTCCCATACTTCTCCAACTACCCCGGTCATGTGCTAATTGTGGCCATGTGCATCCAAACTTCTTAATCTCATCCGTCTGCCAGTACCCTTACCTGTTCTCAAATAGGTCGGATCAGACTACTCGCGAGAAAGGAGTAATGTTAGGGGAAGTTAGCGTGTTGGCACTTACGCTAGCGAGAGCTCATGAGTTAACTGCAAAAGCAGTCGCGAGAACGTACGGCACTAACTGAGGTGGATCGATGGCCGTTCGGAACCTCAGAAAGCGGAAATTCAGAATGTCCCCACGTTAGAATCGGAGGAGTTTGGATCTGTGCAGTTAGAGGTCCCGGTAGTGGCAGCAGCCGAGTTATTGGAAGAGCAATCGCCAGATTTGTTTGTAGCGCCTTCGTCAGAAGGCCTACAGCGGCTGTTAGTGATAGGCAGTTCAGCCTATTTGCAGTCCGAGCAAAACAAGGACCCCGCCCTGCAAAACGTCCAAGGCAACCTAAACGAAGGTGTGGCACGGAAAAACGTGAAGTTCTATGAGAGAGGCGGCCTGCTGTACAGGAATTATGTAGATCGCAGGGCTGCCACATTTGACCAACTGGTCGAGCCTTAGGCTTATCGACAGCATCTACTGCGCTTGTCGTACGGAAGCTAACTTTTGGGCTGGTCACTTATGTGTCAAGAAATCTAACGATCGGCTATTGCAGGGGTCAAGTCGTTTCCGCAACGCAGAGCAATGTGGAAGGACTTGCGACACATGTCAGTGCGTGGGGAAATCAGGTGAAAAGGCAAAAGCGCCGATGAAACTAGTGCCGATCATCACTGAGCCCTTTCGCCGGCTCGTAGTCGGCACAGTAGGCCCACTTCCAGTAACAGCCTCGGGATACCATCATAATTTGACAGCGATTTTCCCACTAATAAATTCCCCGAAGCGGTCCCGCTTAAAGAACTTATAGTTCGGTGGAAATCGTTAATGCGCTCCTCTCGGTATTCACGCGAGTTGGCTTTCCCGCGGAAGTGCAGTCCTACCAAGGCACCGTGTTTACTAGTGCCCTAACCACGACCTCTCTAGAACGATGTAGATATAAGGCTCATTCATAGCTAAGCGTACCATCCGCAGTCCGACATTCAGTAGAGAAGCTACACGCTATTATAGCGCATTCACACTGAGACATTCGGCGTCTAGAGCGTCGCGGAACCCAGTTCGGCGGCGGCGAACTGGGAAGGGGGTTAGCCTCTTCCGCGCAGATCGCTCCCGGACCTATTTTTGCGGCAGCTGCCGCAGGATTCCCTCACCGCGAACCAATCGGAACGCGACTCGGCAATTCGAAAGATGGCGGCCAAGCCCGACGCTCTCGTCATATCGCAGTCTTGGAATGCGTCGCGACATCGGAAATACTCATCGAATTGATGCGTAAACAGCCCGTTCTTTTCGGCAAGTACCCCGTGAAGCACAAGGACCACGCGTTAAGGGCGTAATACTTCGAAAGGAAGACAGATGGGAGCGGTGCTTGCCTGCTACCATGTTTGCGCTGAGGACTGCGCCGCACGAAGCAAACGGTTTTTCGCCAGCAGAGCTCGTATACAGCCACTCGTTGCGATCGACGCTGCGCATGCTCTGCGAATTATGGGACCTGCGAATTCTGGGAACTAAGACCCAGTTGCGGTTGAGTACGTACTTAAGCTACTCGAACACTTAAGGAGGGCGCACAAGTTGTCAGAAGAGGACATGGCTAAAGCCCAGCATAAGTCCAAGGTGTATTACGACTAGACAGCCAGGACCCTTCGACTTGAAGTCGGCAAAAAAGTAATGATACTGCGGCAATCGCAGAAACACAAGCTCGAGGTGCAACGGGAAGGTCCCGCAAACGTGGCTCAGAAATTGTCTGACAAGAACTACGTTAAAAGCGTGCCTAGAAAGCGGAAGATACGGCAGGTTTATCACTGTAATCTGCTCAAGCCTTACAGCGAACTGGATATATGCACGATGGTAAACGTTCCCGAGGAGATTCCGGTAGAGCTTCCGGGGCTCGTGTCACTCGCTAACGGAGAGGCTAGGGAACAACTAATTAGGGAACTAGTCTCTAAAGTGCAGCTGGAGCCTGAACAAATGACGGGGTTGCAGGAAATCCTGTACAAGTTTCAGGACTTATTTGTAGATAGGCCAGGAAGGAAATCGGTTCTTACACGCAACATCGAGCTCACTTCTTCGGAGCCGCGGTAGGGTACGTTCAAAGACTTATCGAGTGTTACCGCGCAAGCGTGCGATTATGGATGCGGGTGTAGAAAAAATGGCGACTTAAGGTGTGGTCGAGCGTTGTGAGAGCGATAACACCTCGCCTTTGATCTTAGTTGAGGTGCCGGGCAAGGATCCGCAGGATCCGAGTTTTGCGTACATTACCGCAGACTAAGCGCGATCACTAAAGCTCAGATTTATCCCCTACCAAACATCAAAGAGCGCATCGAGAAAGTTAGTTGCGTCCGATTAATTTCTACCCTGGATCTAGCTCGAGGCTACCGACAGGTTCCACTCACAGAGCAGGCTAGCACACATTCCGTCTTCATATCTCAGTTGGGACCCTTCCGCCCTAAGAGCCTAAGCTTCGGTGTCAAAAATGCACCGTCCTCTTTTTCAAGCCTTATGGACAAAGTGTTGCGTGGACAGGAAGAGTTCGCCTCGGCTTACTTAGATGATGTCGCGATATATTCTGCATCCTGGTCGGAGTATATGCAACATCTGAGGGCAGTGTTGGCCCGCCTAGGTGAAGTAGAGGAAGCTTTAGCTCGAGTCCAACTCCGACTCGGCGTCTTCAAATACATGTAAAACGCAAGAATGCTTTTCTGAGATAACCCCTGGATCAATTTTAATAAAATTTGTTGCATATGAGAGAGAAAGTTAAATTCTAGTGACTGTCGAAAGCAGTTCCGATTTAGGGCATGAATTTTAGTGAAATAATTTTCAAAAATTCGAAAGTTCGAAAGAAAATACAAGCATTAATAGCTCTCCGTTAAGAACACATATCGCGGTTCCGTAAACGGCACCCACTAGATCATTCAAAGCGGTCAAATTCGATATGTCAATTTATATATTACGCGAATTTATTATGTTGTATATAAGGGTTCTGCAAAAGCTGTATTTACACATTACTAATTTTTTTTAGATTCATGGGCAACATACCAATTTTATCCGCTTTAGATGTACTATGATATGCATTTCACAGAATTGGGATATCACTTTTCATTGCCGAGTTAAGGAGTTGTAAAATTGATAGTTGCGTTTTCTGAAAATTTTCGATTTTTGCCGAATTTTAGTTTTAAAAAATTGACCATGTAAATCAAAAATTCGAAACCTACAGTCACTAGATTTAAGGTTTTTCTTTTAAATGCAACAAACCTCGTCATGTTTGGTGCAGTGGTTGCCGAGAAAAACGAATTCTCCTGTCCCGTGTATTTAGATTGGCGCACCAGAGCTAAAGCTTCCTCTTAACCATAAAGGCACCAAAATGCCAAATGGTGCCCGCGGGAGTGATCTATTCCGGTCACGTAATCAGACAGGGCCGTCGTCGTTCATCTGAGCTAAAGGCGGCTGCGATACGAAATTTCCCGCAGCCGCGCACAAAGGCCGATGTCCGAACTTTCTTAAGGGTCACCGGATGCTGACAGCGGTACATCCCTAGGTACTCTGAACTAGCTGGCGCTTTAACTGATACTCTTCGAAAAAGGCAGCCACAAAGTATCCACTGGGACGAAAAACAAAGAAATCCTCTATCAACGCCCTGAAGAGCGCGCTGACGAGTCAGCCCGTGCTAAGATCGTCGGACTATACACGAAGGTATTTGTGCTTCAATGCGAGCGAGCGAGGCATGGGCGTCGTACTATGCCAACAGGAAGAGAGCGACGAGAAACACCCCATCCTTTACGCAAGTCGGAAACTCACTAGTCGAGAACAGGCGTACAGCGCTACTGAAAAAGGGTGCGCATGTCTCGTATGGGCTGTTTAAAAATTGTCTTGCTATGTTGCGGGCTCGAGGTTCGTCATCGAAACGGATCATTGTCCTCTCAAATGGTTGCAGGCAACGTCTTCCAGAAATGGCAGTCTCCTGCGCTGGAGCCTCGCTTTGCAGCAATGTTCTTTTGCAATACGCTATAAAAAGGAGACTCTCAATGGCAATACCGATGGCTTGAGTCGAAGCCCCTAGATCGAGAAACAGCCTCAAAGATTTCCCAAAACCCGTTTTTTTTTCTGTTTTTTTTTCCTGACGTAGGATTGGAAGGGTCTTATTTTAGTTTACGCGATTGGGTCGGGTCTTGCCTTGTGACGCGTATAACAAGCTCGTGTAGGTATTTAGTGCTGCTGTAAGTTCTGTAAAATGTCACTTTTGAGTGGGAAGTAAGCCTGGCGGAGCTCAGCGAGAATTTGTCTGGCGCTTGTTGACGACTGAACGGCTGAGTCTCGGTGTAGTTCTGTCGACGCGGGCTATGAACTAGAAACTGTTGCAGACCCTTCTGAGGCATCTAGACTTGAACCGAGACGTTGGGCGACGTGGCAAAACGCCCACAGTCTATCGTGCTCCAGAGAGCTGTGCGACAACCCACGACGAGTACAAGCTCCGAGCTGCCATCCCCATCCCATCGGGATCTCCTTCGGCGGCGGGGCAGTCCGTTGCGGTTCAATGTGTGCGGCGCTGAATGGAACGGATGCCAAAAGACGTACACGACGTGCCCAATCGTCACGCTTGTCAACATAAACGACTTGTCCATCGGGTGGGTGCGACGGGATTATGCACCAGTGCAAATGCAACTTTTCTCTGTCCTCCATTCACCACATGTCTACGCCAGGGAGCGGTTTCTCTCCGAGTTCCTCTTTGTGAGTTGACCCGACGTGACCTGCGCTCACCTCCTCTACGCCAGTGAGTGGTTTCACTCCAAATTCCTCAGCGTGGGCTGACCATTGTAAAGGCCCTCTACGAGGGTGCAAGAGAGAATGAGGTTGCCCGGATGGTGGAGGGTATAAGAAAGCCAGCGGGCCTCCACGTGTAGACACATCTTCTCTGCCCTTGCGTACCGGCGCACGCGCGCCGAACGTATGTATTTATTTGTTTGTTTTTTGTTTTTGTCTTGGAGCGCACCGCTCACCCATAACGATTTATTAAACTTCTCTTATTTTTTACATCATCTCGTCTTCCCTACCGGACCTTCTCCGATCGTCAACCAGGGCCGAGCTCTAAGCAGACGCTGTTGAAGGTAGTCGAAACTCCGTCCCCGTAACAAGTGGTGGCAGCCGCATCACAATTCATAAGATGTGGTTTACTCAAAGAGGCGGACATTACTTGCACAAAAAGATTGAAAGGCATAATCGACTAATTTACAAAAATTCACGGATGAAGTTTTTAACTGGTTAACTTAAGGCCTATATTGCAATTTACAAATTCTAGCTGTGGAGTTCGCAAGGCGGGTCCACGTACTTAGAACGAATTCTCAGGATGACACCAGTTTCGAGATATTAATTCCCGAGTTTTGCGAAAAACTGCATTGGCGTTCCAGCTAATCTTGTGCTTCGACGCATAAAACAACGTCTTGTTAAGAAAGTGACTGGAAGGCCAACGCATTTCTCCGCAAAGTTCGGGAATTAATAGCTCGAGACTGGTGTCATCTTGAAAATTCGTCCCAAGTGGATCCGCCTTGCTTGCGCTAAGGCACCCAACTGCTTCGATTTGCTGCTACAGTAATGTTTCTGATCAAGACGCAAAAGTCCAAACAGCCAGCGCGCGCAGTCAGACGAATACGAGAAAGCACAATATGAGCGTCGGGCGCGTAGATCAGCCAGCGCTCAATACGTCACTAGAGACACGTAGACGTTGCAGCGATATTCTCGTCGTCACGAGCAAACTGTCACGACTGGGCTACAACGCGAAGCAACAACGCTGCCGCAAATAATAGCAAGCATTCGGGAAAACGACAAACTTTGCCACTCCGACTTACTTGATTCTGCGGACGGCTGTCGGCGGTTTTGTGCAAGCGTGCTGATAGACGGTGACGCGGCTCTCCGCCAGGAGGAGGAGTGGCGCTGGTGTCTCGCGGCACACACAAGGATGGGAGCCCTGTTAATTGTACAAGTATATATAAGCACCACACATATATTGAAACAAAGAAAAGCAGGCTAGCAGTTGTTTCCTTAAAGGGACACCAGGCTTACGCGCATGAAGAGCAAAAAAACAAAGAGAGAGAGAGAGAGAGAGAAGAAGAAGAAGACAGGCCACATCACGCACATAGTATGAGAAGTACAAGAGGGAGTCGAGTCCTGCAGTCGATCAAATAAAAATAAAAAAATCTGCTACAGCTTTGACAGCTTGAATCGGTTGAAGTTCGACGTTTCGGAGGAAGACATATAGAGTTATCAAATCTTAACGCATCAGCGCAGACTTGTGTTTATATGTTCGACTACTCGCTTCAAGTACTATGGCAGCGCTACAATAAATGTCGCGCTTTGAAGTTTAAACAGGAAAAAGAATGTCAGCGATGAAGCGAAATTATTAATGTATCAGATTTAGCCGCTTATTCGCGTAAATCAGCTTGAAAGCTGTCTTGCACGACATTCTTAACACATCTTGTAATGATCAGTCGAATGCACCATTACCGGAGATTAAAGCACAGTCGAGCTACAGCGGAAAGTACAACAATTCGTGCAACAATAAGTTTTACAGACAATGTTATGGTACTTCATTGCTACCTTAAGTCTTAAGCATGCAGCCACGTTGTGGAGAAGTCAGGCTTGTTAACGTACTTAGACCTCAGTGTTTTTGTTTTTTGTTTTAATCGAAGCTTTCTTTGCCTCTTCGGCTTTCCCACTACTGCTACGGTCTGACACGAGGCGTGTGGGGGGAGGGGGGGGATGTTTAGAGCGTGTGTACACTAAGTTTACACCCTTTGGAGTGGCCCTTCTGACACACAACGATAACCATCATCTACCTTGCTGCGTTTCCTTTCTTTAACACTGCGAGCCCGGTACTTTCCAGTAACGAACGGCATGCGCGTTATCAGCATGATAGCATTCCCGACAGGAAAGTAGCGGGAGCGGCGTTTTCAAGAAAGGAAACGCATCAAGGCAGATGACGATTATTGTTGTGCGGCAGAAGAGGCACTCCAAAGGGTGTAAACTTTTGGAGCAAGGCAGAGAGTAAATGCGACACGAAAAACTCGCTTGGACATTTGCGCAACATCGAATATGCACACTGTATTGTGCAAATGTGCACAATGGGAAAAGGTGACGTGAGAAAGCGAGGAAACACTACTACTATATACACGGCACGGTTGCGAGCAAACGGGATAAATGTATGTTCAAGGTAGGGTACGGTACGTACGTTTCTGCTATTTCGGAAAAATAAACATGCAAATATATCAAGCGGACAGCTTAAGCAGGGCGTGCAGAAGCAGAGCCGCATTAAAGCGCATCGTAGGGCCTGGAAGCGGTCACACGTCAAACCAACACTCATCTGCACGCCGCGGTAGCATTGCGGCTATGGCATTGCGCGAGGTCGCGGGTTAATTCCGACCGCGGCAGCCGCATATCGACGAGGGCAAAAAAAAAAAAGAAAGAAAAAAAAATAAACAGACGCTCGTGCACTTAGATTTGGGGACTAGTTAAAAAAACACCACGGTGTCAAAATGTACCTGGAGTCCGCCACTACGGCGAACCTCATAATCCGATTGTGGTTTTGGCACGTACAGCCACATAGTCTTATTCAAGTTTAGCGCTTCTGCCACGATGCGATGTGTCGTGTGAGGCAACGACAACGCTCAACCCTCTCAGAGGTTATGAAGTATGGCGCACAGCAACGCCTCAAGCAAATACGTACCCCTGCGCGTTCTGTGTACTACGCAAGACAAACAGCAATGGTGCACGCAACGTAACGTTTAACATCAACTCGCCACTCTCGTGTTGGACTTAACGTCGAAGAAATTAAACACTCGCCGTCGACATCCTCGCCAATTATCGTCAGCCAAAGCAGACAGCACAGAAACCTTCGCTTACATCGATCCCCACAGTGCGTTCGTGCGATCGGCACATCCATGGCACATCTTTTTCCATTCTTTTTTTTTTCTCTCTTTCCTTTTTGAGCGACAGTTGATCGGCGAGCCAGCGTATTGCTAAAGGAGACGACGGAAAGGCACGGGGTACGCGCATCGCTGCAAAGGCGAAACCCTCTCCACTTTTTTTATCGGCACCGTCACGCTAGTCACGCTAGCACGACCACCATCCGCGACCCAGTGCACAGGGCTCGCGCGCTGCAGCTCGTACTGACGATGACGTTCACGAAGTTCCGAAGGCGGCAGCAATTGCGTCTGGCGTACAGCGATGACATGGCGATAATCTGATAAGAGGGTAGGCATTTCGGTAGATGCGGTCGACGGTAAAGAGAGCCACAAGTAATACGCGTGGAAATTCACAGAGCTGCGACAGACGCAAGCATATTTGGAATAATTAATACTTACGGCAGCGGAACAATGTAAACGACCAAGCACAATTTTGGTGCCTGGTTCCATCCAACTCGCCGCAGATAAACATGGCGGCCAGCATATATAGTAAGTATATATGGTGCGGCTCCGAGACCATTCCGAAACGTCCCTCGCTACAAGTTCAAGGCTAACCGCGTTTCGCTTTGTGCGCTCTTAGCTGCACTCTAGACGGGAAGTAATGTTGAAGTAATCGCGTAACAAACGTCGCGTCATGGTGGCGCGGCGACACCGCGTCAAAATTTAGCGAACACTTCTCGCTGTCGGGGTTGACATCACAGGTGTGGAATTGAGGCCACATGTTAAAATCGCCATAAAAGGGGCACACAACGTACACAATTATTTCGAACGAAGCCACATCCAAAGCGGCAGCTTTACAACAAGCATTGGCTTTGAGGAGCAAATACCGAATGCTGTCGAAGGAAGACACATTAAGCCAGCGCCAGTCAAGGTTGTTTCCTAAATTTCGTTAGTTAACATATCTTAGGTACAAACTTTTGAAGTACCAAGGCAATTAGCGTGGCTTTAAAATCCTGTGACTTCCGCAGAACACACGTCTGCTATTATATGGCGCGCTAAAGGTTGAAAACAATCTGTATATCGTTTACGGCAAGACAATTATTAGTTTTACCAATACTTTTTTGAAATATTGGTAATTAAAATAAAGAACAATTTAATTAATTATGGCGTCTTACGTGCCAAAAGCACTATTTGAATATGAGGGACGCCGTAGTGGGGGGACTCCGGAATAACTTGAACCACCAGTTCTCTCTCTCTCTTTTTTCTTTTTTGTTTTACGTGCACCTACATCAAAGTAAACGGGTACTTCAGCATTCCCCCCCCCCCCCCCCCCCCATCTATATGCGGCCGCCGTGGGCCGGGATTCGGTCCCGCAAAGTTTTACCAAGCTCAACAACAGTTTACCGAGTTCAACAACAACTTGCTTAAGCGAAATTATAATGCGCTGTTGGTGGCCGAAATGGCGGGACTGTGCTCGCGAACCCAATTTTCAGCTTATTAGCGCAAAAAGTAACATCAGTGCCACTTACCGCACTTGCATCCACGTCGTCCGCCGCCGGGCCCCGACGACGTTCTGCCGCTTGTCGCGCGGCGTTGAGCATGCGCGGCCGTTTCCTAGGCGACCGGACCGAACCGCCGAGCACAGTTACCGCGCCTACGGGTTATCGTCGCCATCTGTTTCTTTGTTTCATTGCGGTCTTTCCTGCTATCGCTATCATCTATGGTGCGATGCAGCGTGCAGTTCGTCGACGCGTTTGCAGTCAGCGCTTCGTAGCTCGTATCAAGAAAATTGTGAGGCACCGATGACCGACGCTATATTCGAAACTGCAAATCGTACGCTGAATAGATGCCGTCTTCTTTCGTGGCCCTCGGCTATCCCCTTCAGTCAAGGCGTACAGCGCTAAGCGATTGAAACGCGATACTCAAAACGCGTGCCTGCTGGCTGTTTTTTTTTTTTTTCGTCACCGGTGGCCACTGAATTGATGCATTTTTTGTATCTCAAAAAGCGAGACCCTTTGTGATGCATTGTGACCGCATGATTGACCAATATGCCGGATATATAACATAATACATATATGCAAGAAGGTGACCACGTCGCCACTCTTGACCTCGCAGCCAACGAAGAAAAAGGATTAGACAGCGCTCCAGAGTCTCTGACTGCTTAACATTTCCGCATCTGTATTAAAGTAGTTCCAGTGAAAGCCACGTCTAAGCAGAGCAAAATACAGGAGGCTCCGACCACTAGTATTGCCAAAACAGCAGATAAAAACTGTAGAAAAGAGAAATATACCCATTTATCATCCTTCTCCTCAGAGCTAAGCGTTAGTTCTTTCTTTTATTTCGGACGTTCGCTATGGTAAAAGCAGAAGCTTCCAGCATACTTCATCGCCAATGTTACCATGCACTGAAGCGATTACGTATACGTAGCATGCGATACGGTTTACAGAAGAAAAAAAAGATTAATGCCAAAAGCTTTGCCTTGTACGAGCGGCATCCCTTAACAAACCTACTACACACATTTAACCGCCAACGATATAGCTTGTAAGCCAAATAACCAATATACTTACACCATAAAGATGTGCATATGACGGATCGAGCCGCATTTCATGGTTCGTAGGTCAAAGATGATGACTGAACCGAACAGAGCAATGCCTACATGTGCACATGTTGTCCGCAAGTAGTAAAATAATAACAATAGTAAATATTGTCCAATATAAAAGGGCGCACCGGATATGTATTCGAAACAGGTAATTTTTCCATGTGTGTGCTTGTAATGAGGAAATGTTCCACGAGCAGGGTTCAATTCAACAGGAAGGCAACATAACAAATAGCAGTGAGCGAGCTTCTAGCTAACTTGCACGTTTGCAGGAATCGTGGCTCAAACACAGATGACGTCTTCCCTTTTATATTGGACGAGGTTGTGCCAGTATTTGTACTTGGACATCTCCATAAGAATTTTCTTCCAGCGAAGATATTGAGCGATATTTAGCGGTGCCAGGAGCATGACTGCCTGCATTTGTTGCCTTTATTGCGCCATGTATTCGAGTATTTAATACTTGGGCGTGGAACTTCTTTCGCGTGCTTTAATGTTTGTTACCACAGTTTAATGATCAACCGTTCATCTTCACGTAGAAGCTCGATTTCTGGGACAGCACGTATATAAAGCAAAGCCTGGCCGAAACTGGCACCGACAAATGTCGGATATTCTCAAACAGCACACTAAAACTAAAAAAGAGAAAAAGAAAGATAAATGCACGCCAGTGTAGGCTTTCCCACAATGCTAACGTGCCTAAAAGGTGCAAAGACTGGAGGTCAGTATGAGCGGGGCAGAAAATGAAGGACTTGGCTAGGAAGGGAAAAACCTCTACCACCACATTAACTGCTCAAGTAGGCAATTTTTTTTCTGTAACAGAACCACTGACGGCATTCTCCCACACATGTCGTTTTCACACCCTATCGAGTAGGCTTTGAACATCTTGCGTAAATCCCCTTGTCGAAACATCGACTTGAACGACATATGTTGCTTTACCAATGTTGGCCACTTCCTGCCTTCTGTCTTGCTTGGCTTGACACACGTATTGCCAGTTTCAACGGAAAGTTTATCGTAATGAAGCATAGTAGGAGCTTAAAGTCAGCAGGTGTACATAGACATATGCGTGTTGTGTTCATTGAAAAAGCTGGGTGGAACACTGCAGCACCATACGTCTCTTTAGAGGGACGCTATAATTAGGAGAAAAACAAAATGAGTTTAAACCGATATATACGAAGTAGCAATGAAGCCAGAGAACATGCTATAGGTGAAGTTATTTGTTATATTTAACTGAAATGCAGAAATAACAAGTTAGGGAAATAAAAGTGGACAAAAAGCCAAAGGTGTCCACTGAACCCATATATCCCAGAAGTATGCGTGCAGTGCTTTACCAAATAAGCTACAGTAAACATCACTTACAGCGCGTACATAGAAGGACATAGAAAGACTGAAAGAACGATGAAGACAAGCGCTGGTGGCACTTTCGATCCCTCGTCCACATTTTTGGGTTTTTATGTATGTGTACAGACGAATTAACGCCTCTACAAGTGTTTTTACAACGAAGTCACCTTTATTACGAAGGGTTGATTATTTTCCCAGCCTAATTTCCATCTTTCATCCGTACTGCAAATGCCTCTACAAAGACCAGTGCAACAAATTCGTCTGTACAACGAAGAAATTTACGTGTACTGAGGGTCGATTTGTTGCTGTATAACAAACGCCACATAGTGGTGCCACTCTGCATGCCCTCCGCAGACACTACTCAGCTCCACTCTGCACTAACGACACAATTCACAAACATGCCGCTGCCAGCTAGTGTTACAGTTATGCTTTATATTACTGCCTCAGGAATCACTTAACTTTTATGCAGCTTGTTGTAGCACAGCAGTGAGTGCGGCGGCTGACGGATTGGTTGTGGTTGGTGGCGATGTGAAGTCATAACCATAACCCGATGTCCGAAGGAGTCTTCAAAGCCTTCTAGGGCGGAGTGGACGCAAACGTCAATGATGACAACAGTGATGAGCCCGTAAACAAAGTAATAATTTTTATGGCAAGGAACGCGATTGCTGAATTAAATGAGCTGCATCTTTACCTGGCATCGCTCCTGCGTTTGGCTGCGGAGCATGCCATGAGTATCGGTGCGACAAGATCGGCTGCTGAGGCACATTCGGCCAGATGGAATATGTGCCAAAAATAGCAATTTATTTCACATGTCTATCTTGAATTCCCATTTTAGGAAAATTCCATTGTTGAATGTGTTCAGCCTGCTCTATTGTTAGCGTTACGGTGCGCAATCTTTACAACGAAATGACCTGTATAACAAAGGATTTTTGAGGTCTGAAGCACTTCGTTATGAAGGTGTTTGACTAATTTAGCCCCAGAGTGTTTGTTAGCTAGCGCCATTCGTAGCCATGGCAGCATGCTGCCAGCACTGTTTGGTTCTGCTGCCGCATGAATCGTCATTTTATTGTGGGCAATTAGATACTTCATTGCGATTACAGCAGGCCTTCCTTGCTGCCATTAATGTGCTTAGTGAAGCAGCTTGGTTTGGTGCCAACCTTCGCAGTTACCTCAGCAGCTTGTGTGCATGTCACAGCCTGGCACTACAGTGTATGCTACTTCCACCTTGTGCGCCAGTGTTGTCAACAACGACCAGCCTGTAGATGCTCTCGCACAGGATACAGCAGGAATGAAACAATGCAGTACCTACTCCACAATGTTACATACATGGGTGTCCACAAAAGAACAAGCGCGAAGGGATATGGATGGATTTGTTACATAACTAAAGAACTAATGTAAGCAAGCGCACCTGCCGCAACCGTGTTGGAAGTTGACTCATTTGTGATGGGATAAAGGTCAATGTACTGTTCATGCATTAGGTGCATATATGCTCCCATCCATCACTGGGCTTCCTTTCTGATTGCAACAAATTTCGTTCAAATCAATCGTATGGACACGTCTACTGCAAGACAGCTTTCCCAAGTTCCACAGATGCCCTCATCAGCAGTACGCACCCTACTGTCCTCAGGTCCATATGGGTTCAGTGCAGGCAAAACTCTCTGCTAAGAATTTCAATTTAGCCTGTCCTGCAGGAACTGCATTAACTGCTCAATTGCCATACCACCTGTGCAATTTCCTTACTTAACTAATCTATCTAATCTCTACAATGCCTGTTTTCCTTAGCGCCAATCCAGTTATCTTAATGGCCCACCGGCTGTTCTGTCTGCCAATCTACACTTCTTGAATCTTGCCTCGAATATCCTCCAGCAGCATTTGATCACTTATTTACACTGCCCTCTTCCTGCCTCATTTTAAGCCTTTGCTATACTTCGATCGTTACAGTCCGTTCTACACTTTATTGACCTTGGAAGACTAAATTTTTGGCACTTTAGGTTAATAATATCAAAACAGCAATTGTGTGCTTTTCAAGAATACAATCGTATCAGCAAGGTTGATTTCTGTCTCACAATCCCACTGCAGCCCATTTTTATTGGAACTGGGAAGAAAGTACACCCTCTCTTTAACATAAATTCACAATATTCACATGACCAACACTTGAATATAGAGATATGTAAAAGCAGTGTTCGACAGGAAACTGTTTATTTTGCAAAACTGGCTCACATTAGCAAGGACAGTTCCATTCCAGGTTCTGCAATGTGAAGCAATATATCAAAACTTAAATACCTAGAAAAGTGCCAGTTACATAACACACCAAGTTCACACTGCTTTGTTATGTAAGGTAACAAAAAGTGTGAAAGAAATAGAGTGCAGATGCACGTATAAAAATGCGCACCACATAACTAAGTTTTAAACACGTGCCATTGCACTCCAATAATAGCACAGCTCATGCCACAAGACGACGTGCAGACATTCTAACGCTATGAAACACTTCTAAGAGAAAGTTTTAGCTCTTGCCTTATCCATTGAAATACATGCAAGACGTGGAAATGCACTTATGAAATAGCAAAAAGTATATGGATGTGTTTTTGCATTGGAAAGATTACTATTCTAGCAGCTGTTCTGAGAAGACTCAGTTTAGGTCTTCATACAAAAGCTAACAAAGAAAACCTGAAGATTTTTATAAATGTAACCATACTCGCACTTGTGGACCCACAACTAAAAAATTACATCTACAGTTCAGGAAACTTCATCTACTAGAGTATATAAGGCAAATAAAATTTGTACATGCACACGACTACTTTGAGAATAAGGGACAAAAGTAGTGTGGAACTACTCATTTTTGCACAAGGAATAAGTTAATATAACTTTGCCTGCTTAAAAGGCTCTTCTAGATTCAATTTACAGAAGTGCAATGCTCACTTTCTTGCAGAGCTAGAGTTACTAATTTATGAAAAAAAGTTTCAAACGTTAAAAAATTTGCTCCCAACAGTCACCAGAACTTGACTCATTCAAATGTTATCTTTGTTCATGTCACTTAAGCACTTTCCTCATAAATGCATCCAGTTAAGGAATGTAAGAGCTGAACTTTGCTCTTGCAAGTACACACAATACCTTTGGCACACGGCTAGACAAGCAAATATGTGCAGAAAGATGACACACTAACCACTGATGCACAATTTACTTTAGCAATATTTAGCAAGCTAGAAGAAAAAAAAAATCACAGTTTTCATAAAGGTTGCTGACAAAAAAGTTGTCACTTGCACACACCATTTAAAGCTGTTCTTCCAAAAGCCGGGAACTCGTTTTTAATGCCAGAACCATACCCTGTCACAACACTTCACTGGCCCCAAAAATTTCGACATGACAAAAGCACACAGGGAAAAAATAATAATAAAAAACCCAGTTTGTGCAAAAATATAACTTAAGTAGAAATAGACCAACTAACTTATTTATTGCAGGTGCAGTCATGAAAAAGTGCTATGTGCTATTAGCAGTGGAACTAAAAGCAAACCAATCCACATAGACCACACTGCTTTGCAGATACCACTGCAAAATAGAGTATACATATATAAACAGCTGCCACAGTTAGATGCGTGAAGTGAACATACCAACAAAGGAAATGGGGAGTCTCCTGAACCATCACAATTACGCATCTACAAAACAGAGCTATTAAAGCCATTGAGACTTTGTAGTGCACCAGGGGCCAATACATACAAGTAAATGCCCATTTTGAATAACAAAAACATGGCAATGACAATAACACAGTTCACCAAACTTAAAAGGAAGAAAGTGACTTTCACACACAATGTGATACACAAGGGGAGCCTTGAAACAGCTGTGACAAATCAAGACAATGTCGTATGGAAGAAAAAAAAAATGAAATTGTCTCAAACATTCAAAAGAAGTAGAAAGTAAAACATGAAGCATAGGCAAGTATGGATTGAACTACATAGTGAAAGGTCTCTACAAAGCCTAGCTGTATAGAAGCTAGCTGAACAAAAATGTGAAACAACCCAGAGACTCCAAAAAGAATATGAACAGACCTAACATAACTACTGCGATCAATTACGAGCAAAATGCCTGCAAGGCTGTCAGCAGAGTATTGCATCATTATTCACACTGGTCCTGCCTCAGTGCTTCCCAAACTTGTGACTAAGGGGAGCCATGTCATATTTAGCCAAGCGGTCACCAATGCAACTAAAGAGCTCCATGGACTGCCAACAATTACAATAACAAGCTAATGGCAGTTTTTCAAACTCTGGAAAGAGTACGTTTCTGTAAGCAGAAACCGTAAACACTGCAAAGTACGTGTTCACTTTTGACTTTAGTGCATTGGCTCCAATGAGGATGAGCAGAGGCTGTACTCGAACGCAGAGTCGGAAGTGAGAATGGTAGCACCTGAACTTTAATTTTGAGTTGAGAAACTGTGCTCTGACTACTGAACTCACTCACGTCATCAGCAAAAATTTTGCTGCGGGAAGTTGTTGCCATTTGTAAATTTTTATCCGAGCAGATTGTCTGCAGCCATGCTGACACAAACACTTGCTGCATTATTGTTTTTTGGTATTGTCAATTTGAGCAAGCTTCCAGGCAGCAAAGTTTGGGAAGTACTGCTTTACAGCAATACTGGGAGAAAATACCTGTTCATATGGCTGGTCTTGCAAGTGTTGGGCCGATAAACCTTGATTGTCCTAAAAAGCGAAAGATACAAAAAAAAAAAAAAAAAAACTGGAGGACTGATTAGTTGCATAACCGAGATAAACTAATCCAAGGCTGCCTTTTTAGCAAACTCTGTCAGTGATGATGACTCTGTAGGCTCTGTGGGCACAGGCTCTGTCGTGGTAAGTCGGCTGAATTCGATTTCTTCCTGGCTTGTGGAGTGATCTGGATGGAAGTAGCAAAGTAAGGCATGCACTCTTTCTAGACACTTCTAAAAGACTCCAGGAAGGAACTTCACCGTGTGCACAAAGAAAGATTAAAGACAAAATTACAGGTTTAAGCAAAAGCTCTGCTACAGAAAACTTGCATATAATGCGAGAACACGCCAGTCATACAGTTCAGTTGTTTTAATGAGGTCGCATCCGAAATCAAAAATACCTTCGTTAGATCCAATATCTATTATAAGCATATACGAGGGTGAATCAGAAAGTCCTTGCCTCTATTTTTTATTACCCAAAATAAGGTATATACAGGTAATTACAAATATACATACTATTCTGCATATCTCACACTATGTTTTTCCACATAGTCTCCACACCGGTTCAGACATTTATCCCATCGCAGCACTAAATCTGATATGCTCCTGTTGTCAGTCAGCGACACACGTGGCTTCCTCGAATGCTCATTCTCATGCAAGTCTTCACGGCCTTTTGCGAACTCTCAACACCACCACCTCACATTTCTCAATGTGAGACACCTTTTCCCATACGTGGGCTGCATTTCCCCATGGATTTTGATGGGCACTCTTTCCTTGCTCCATAGAAAACGAATCATACTTCGTTGCTCGTATGTCGTGGATGTGCGAAGCTCAACCACCACATTCAACTGACAGCAGCGTCATGCCACGGAGCTACCAGCAGATAAGGCCCAACTGGTCCAAGAAAGGTCCACTGCTGGGAATGGATATGTTGACTTTGCATTTACAGCCATAATTTGGCTAAGAAAAATAAAAAAATAGGGGCAATGACTTCAAGATTCACCTTCATAGTTCATTGCATGCCAATATCAGTGATAACCATTTAGGATTTACTTTACAGTGGCTTGACTATTTCCTCCAGAACCGGTGAAGAAGAAAACGGCTCACGGGCATGTAGCGTAAAATCAAGCATGCTATCATACTTAACCTGAACGGCTGTGGTGTAGGCTGCTCTTGAGAGCCCCCTGCACCATGACTTGCGGGCCTAAATAAACCGTGACTAGAGCGGCTATCTCTTTATGCCACCTGCCATAAATTGGCGACACTGGACAAACAAGCCCAGCCATGCCATGCATCAGCACACCGACTCTACCAACACGAGTGTCGTGGCCTCAAGCGGTCCAGCAGATGTTCCACGGCTGTACGGAGCCCGAGAATTCTACGTCGACATGACGAACATCTAGTTCATCCAGTTGGACAGCCACTTCCTTCTCAACAAGGTCCCAGGCTCCGGTTAACATCCCCGGCCCTGACTTCTACGAGGACTTGCGAGCAGCCGTCCTTGCTCGCTACATCACCTCGAGCGCTCACTCTCCTGTAGCATGCCCTCTGTCGCAACAGCTCTCGCCATCTGAACCATCGCGTCATTCTGCGTCTTGCCATCCTATATCACCTGCGTCCACCAGTACCGGTCGTCAGCATGCGCTGACCCCAGGCTCAAACCTCTACTTGGTCTGCAAGGCTCCTCTCCGGCTCACAGGCAGCTGCACGACCACTCTTTCCAAGGAATTCACTGGGCCAAACGCAAGTGCTTTCGGCTACTCTATGGCCTGTCACTTTCCTTCCTTAGACGTTCCTGAAAGCTCGTTTTCCATTCGGGGGCACCTCACTCATCACCCATTCAGAGGCTCTCCCATCAGCTCCACTAAGTGCAAGTTTCACTCTCGCAGGCCACAAGCACAACCTTTGCTATGGCTTCAGCGAATGCCCTAACCCTAATGCTATCAGCACTTGAGATTTCACCACAAGCAGCAGGCTAACCTAACGATGTTCTGTGCTCGCACCTTCCACGAATGCATGGCCTACCAAAGTTTTGCAGGAATAGCTCTGCCATCTGGTTTCTTCAGCTCGAGAATCACTTTTACGCCAACAACTTGAGTAACCAGCACTCATGCTATCTCCACGCATGTCACGAGCTACCAGAGAGTTTTCTTTCAAAGCTCATACTTCTACCAGACCCGGGCATCTACGACAACCTGCGAAAGGTCGTGGCTTCGCACTATGGCCTCACAGGGGCTGCGCCTTGCTCACAACCGACACTGCCAGTGCTGCCTGGTACATCTCTCTCGGATTGCGGAACCCAATGCTACCAACGACTGCCACTACCAACGCCACTGCCACTACCAACGCCACTGCCACCGTTGCGACGCCTTTCGACGTCGCCGTTTTTAGCAATGTTCCCCTCAATGGCCTGAACTCGTGGCATGCGCCAAAAACTGGCTAATATGCCTTAACTCTGCTTGCCGAGTTGCAACGCACAAGACAGCGCGTGCCTTTTGTGCATGTTTCAATCCTACTTTGCACTAGGAGGTCGGCCACTCCCGAGATCCCTTTGCACCATGGCTGGCTGGCCTAAACAAACTATTATGTTCATGTTTATTATATAGAGCTTTAACTGTACAAACTAGAATTTGTAGCACTTCTAAGGGACAGCCACATGATAAAGCTCAACCTGCTATTGCATGTTTGCTACCAATGTGTGTTTGCCATGGCTTTGTCATGAACTGTTCCATCGTCAAACCCACAGCCCAATGTTGGGTGTGCCGACAACTGGGGGCAGGGCCATGATTATGTTCCCTTGCTCTAACAGCTGTTGTGCAAGTTAAAGATTCTAGTTTTTAAAAATAGGCAACATACCAAGGATCTTAGGTGCAAGAGAACGATGAGAACTTTTAAGAAAAGTGGGAGTAGCTTATCACGAAATAGATTCTTTAGAGAAATTGGGGGGACAGGACAAATGAAGGAGGTTTACTCACCAGCGGGTGTGGGGTAATACTTGTGAGATGGTGCGTAAAGGACAAGCAGCATGAAGACGTAAAGGTTCCACATGCCATAGACCCCCGTGAAAAAAGCCGATGTAAATTCCAGGTCGATGTCATCATCCCACTTCCAGCGACCCTCGCTCACCTGGGACAGTTGGAGGGAGAACATGAAGCAGTTAGCTCCTAAACACAGTGACAAGTCTTGCAATGTACACTGCTGTCATCTTGCAAATGCGTAAAATAATGTCACTGTCCTTACTCAATCATAATTCAGTGCAGTACCAATCGAAGAAGAAATGTCAGCTGGCAATGTCCTAGATAACATTAGAGGAAGAACTAACTAAGGGAGCATATACGTTTAAGGTAAAGTGAATTATTAGTGTTCTAGGAGAGAAAGAAAAAAAGAAGACGAACCTCTCCCCTACCAGAAAATGGGGGTAAGCGAAGCTTGTCCTGCGTGCACCTGACCTTCATCCCAGTTAATAAGTAACCCAGAGGTAATGGTGCCGCACTGCTTCAGCCTCCCGCTCCCTCAGTTCGGGATCTTCTCGTTGCTGTTGGATTGTCTGGGTGGGCAAGCGTCATTAGACACCCGGCGCGTCAGAGCACGTTGGCCACATCCAGTTAAGTTGGTGGCACCAGTGCGTCGAACCATCGGTTGAACTATAGACGCTGCTGTTCTTGCCAACGTGACGTAATGTGTGCATGCGCTCATGTTATGTCGGACTATATTTAGTCCTTAACGGCTGGATCAGCCTGCCGACAGCAAGCCCTTTCACGGACGAGTTTTTGCTGCCGCTTATCAAAGGCTGCCAGTTCCTCGGAGGAACGCACAACACGCGGCCGTCCCATCTACTTTCCGAGAATGAACTGAAAGGAAATGTAGGCAGCACAGCGCACACGAAACCCTTTCCTGCCCTTTCCCTCCCCAATGGAAGAGAAACAGCCGACTGGTTGGAAACTGTCGTTGGAAATAAAGATTTGATTGATTGATTGATTGATTGATTGATTGATTGATTGATTGATTGATTGATTGATTGATTGATTGCATGCGTGAGCATGTGCCTATGCAGCTGAAATCCTTGCTAATGACTCGCACTCCGGCGCCGGCACTGCTGTCAAGTCATCAAGCCACCCTTTCCCACAGATGCTCTGCTCTGGGAACAAATGGGTTTTTGCGTGACCATATTGCTCCCGAAACTTAAGAGCCAACACAAGCTTCAGTTGAAAAAAAGCAGAGGAAGAGTAACGACCTTAGCACAAAATTTGTGCGCAACTGGCCACTCAAGGCACTTTGCATTCGCAGGCTTCTTTCATGCTCGGAAAAACTTTTTTGTAGCATGTATTGAGCAACAGAAAGCTGTACAGGGGTTTTTCCTGTTGCTCTACATGTTGCTCTAGTCTACATTGACACTTTTTATCTAATTATAATACTAGACAGGTTGATGAATTAATTAAGACTAATTATGCAATTAGGCATAACACAAAAAGTAATCTTAAGTATCTTCAAGCACTGACTGTCCTGATACATGGCATTTGCATATTCTTAAGGTTTGGCTAAAGTTACGTGGGACGCCCAGCA
This sequence comes from Dermacentor variabilis, assembly GCF_050947875.1. Taxonomy (NCBI): domain Eukaryota; kingdom Metazoa; phylum Arthropoda; class Arachnida; order Ixodida; family Ixodidae; genus Dermacentor; species Dermacentor variabilis. Next base: position 21,283,065 of record NC_134577.1, read on the forward strand.
TAGAAAAAATACTAAACCTGAAACTAGAGGTTTGAAAAAACTACAAAAAAATTTCAACTCGTGTTAACAGCACCATAGAGCAGCTCCCATATGCAACTTGCTCTTCTTTGTGTTTTATTTTTATGACTTTTTAGTAAAACTGTCTCACACAAACCTGGGTGCCTTTTCTGTATATGCTACCACTTATTTCTCCTGCTTCTATTCCTGTGTTTCAGCAGGACTTCTCAATTGTACACTGTACTGGTCTGATCATGTATTCTGCAAGTGTTGTTTCACAAGTGCAGTTTATTGGTCTAATGTCACTGCAAATGTGCCAATACAAATGCCTGCAGCCTTGCCAAGTTGTTCTGACAGTTTTTTCTGCTGACCTCCTGCCCCATGTATGACTCAGCATGATGCAAATTCTTATTATTCTTAAGGCAAGAGCCTTAAGAATAATAATGGGACAAAAAATCCGATGTCCAACATCATGGCACCAAAATACATAGCGAGTCGAACTCACTATCTGTGCTGTCGAACCCTCGACCATTGATAAGTCTAATCCATAACCTTTGGTGGGACGAAAACTCAATGGCAACAAAATTGATGGAGTTGCCATTGATGGTCGAACCCAGGCCCAATGGTGGAAGGAGAGCCCACAACCTCTGGTATTAATTAAGGTGATGTTAAGGCACAGTTAATTAAGATGGAGTTTATTAAGGCACTCGAAAACATGAACTTTGCCAGGAGTCAAAACCCCAACCTTTGGTAGGACCGAAATTCAATGGCGCCAACATTGATGGTGCCAGCATTGATAGTTGAACTCCCGATCAGTGGTAGGAGTCAAACTAAGACATCTGGTTTTAAGGAGGGCAAATTTTATTAAGGCACTCGTACTTATGACATTTGGTGGGAGTCAAAGCCTCGACCTTTGGTGTTAATTTAGGCACTCGAACCTGCACCCTCTGGTGGGAGTCGAACCCTCAACCTTTGGTGGGGCCAAAATTCAATGGCACCGACATTGGTCGTGCCACCATTGATGGTCGAACCCACAACCATTGGTAGGAGTCAAACTCATAACCATTGGTTTTAATTAGGATATCCAAACCCATTACTTTTGGTGGAAGTCGAACACTTGACCTTTCGTGGGATCAAAATTCAATGGCACCGAATTTGATGGTGCCACCACTGATGGTCAAACCTATGTCTAATGGAGCGAGTCAAACCCACAACCTTTGGTGTTAATTACAGTGAAGGCACACTTAAGATGGAGTGAAGGCACTCAAACCCACAACCTTTGGTGGGAAAAAAACAAGTAATAGGAAATAACTATGCATTTGAATGAGAATGCGAAGTAATTTAATGAAAGTCTTGTGAGCATGCAAGCTTTCGCCTTCATCCTCCTTAGTGTATGCTAAAGTGACTCAACTTTTTTATTATTATTATTATTATTGTTGTGTGTTGCACAATGGCCATTTACGGCCCAGTTTCAGTTAAAAAAGAAGCCACTTATCAATCTTAATATCAATCTTATTTTAGCAATATTAATAATCGGACAAATACCTCAGACACTGTGAGCTTTGATTATTGCTTTAAAATTTTCCTAGGGCAGGCCGAAAATAGGAGTTTTCAACGGGAGATTTTGACATGTGTCCAACGCATTCCCAGTTCCTTAAGCTTCATCAAGACAAGAGCTGCCACTACAGGGGTCATCAGAGGGGTCAGATGCGTGTATGCCAACAGGTCAAGTTCAGATTATTTGGCAAAGGCCAATTTTAGGATCAGAATAACGAAAGTTTGGGCCCATGGAAATACACAGGCACTGGCCAGGACCTTCAGCAGAGAGTTAACCGGAGCTAATTTAACGAAAATCTACTTTACAGAGAAATTATGTTTTATGGTCAACAATTCTCTAGCACAACACTTTAGCTTGACAGTATCATAACTTCAGTTATTTAATGTTGTCCAGAAAGAACAATAGCTGCTTGATATGTGAGGGGAGAAGCAACGCCCTCCTGCATGTCACAATCCCTTCAGACACTAAATAGAGCAACTCACTGGACGTGCTAGTGTCTGGTGTCAGCAGGTATCTGTTCGCAAGCTGGACCAACAGTGGGTGCTACACTTACGCCCATACTCGCATCAATCTTTTTTGGTCCAGAATTTCATCTTGCATGTATCTTAATCCTGTGCTTGTGGCAGTGAAATTGCTGCCATAAGCAAGTGAAAATTGTTGGTGGTTAATGAGCTTATCAAAGTCTTATGACAGTGCTGACAGGGAAGGAGCTTCTACAGAAGCTTTCATTGTTGAGGACATATCTAGGTTCATTGGCGTTTAAATTTTCCTTGTTTTTTCGAAAGCCAGCTTTTTAATCCAGTTTGTCATTGAAGCAACCTAATGGCACTCAACTACTTTAGAAATAGGATCTAAAAATACTGCTAAGCTTGCTATTCGGTCAACCTTGTAGCTTGGAAACCGTGTTTTTAGGCACTCAGTGAGATTAGTAGTGGACAGAGGTTTCCACCTTGTAGCTGGTGCTGTCCAGAAACATGAAGAGGCAGCACAGTGAAGGCTACACTTGAGCTGACAGTGTCGGGCAACCATAAGCACCAGAGGGCCCCAGTGACAGCCCCTTCTTTTGATATGCTTCACTGCACGACAAATGTGCCTCACCGCGATACATTTTGTGCGCTTCGCCGCACAACACAACTGTACTGCAGCAAAGCCGACTTAAAAAAATTGACAACAGCAACTTTTTTGGGCTTGAATATTTCTAACACTAAAAGTGTCTTTCGAAATGAGCACAGTGCTGGTTTTAACCTTGTTAGTGTCACTGACTAAAGGGTACGTTTCCGTGTTTCTGCTACGCCAATGTATGTGTGCAGCAACACTAAGTTGGCGAGCTGCGAGGAAGTTCCGCCATCTGTTGTAGATTTCTACAAGCATACTTGCTAATTTCTCTGCGTTTGCATTAGTGCGCTGTGAAACAAGCCCTTTCGTGGGCATAGTTGTGCTGCACGGAGCAGGCATTCCGGATCTGGATTTCGTGCAGCGCCACCGCGGTAAGACTCCGTTCAAATATCTGCGCCATAGCACATAGCCACCATACCTTCGTGTTTCTGCCATCTGCCATACATTTATAGAAGGTTTTCTTTTTCGACCATGACATACCAGTGCTATCGCGGAAGCGTGCGCTACAGAACAAAACTTGGTAGGAGATACAATATGAAGATAGGAATGTGAGGACCAAATTAAAACTGGATTTGCAATTGCCCATGTCACTTTTTTCTCTTTTGCACAACTGAAAATAAGCTTGTGTTGGTTTGATAATATTCGAGAAAAAAGATTTGACGCTGGGGATGCATTACTTCCAAAAAAAAAAACTGACACTAAAATAGTTAAGAGAGGACTTGCATGGAGCAAAGGAGATCAGAAAATTTGTAGGTGAATGATGAACATGGTTGGTCCAAGTTAACGCTTGGCTGTTAAAGAAAGACAAATGATCCCTTAAAGTTTGTCATCAAAGTAGTCTGCAGTGTATTTTAACAATGAAAGCATGCCACACAGCTAAGTGTCTGCGAACTTGCTAATTTTATAAGGGTGTGCAGCTGAGGCTCACTACAATGAACACAGATATACAACATTTCAGACACCAATACCAGTGTAATAAATATCTGCTTATAAGGAATATTACACATAACAAAAGTAGTTTCGCATCAGATGTGAATTCATTAAAAGTTCTAACTGTATAATTGTCCTCAAGAATAAGCGAATTTTTACTGAGCAATAAAGAGTGGCTTTAACAATATATGCACAGACCTGTCCAATAATGTAGGCAATAACGGTGAGGGCCGCACAGATCTGAGTGGCAAGGAGCAGGAACTTGAACCTGTATATAATGCCCTGCAAGAAAAGTTCCAAAAACAATCGCAGATGGGAGCCACAATCCTGCAACTTCTGTCACCTCATGAGAAAACCAACCTCATAGTACATCCGGCGTGCCTGACTCATACTTGGGAGCGCACTCCTCTTGAAGCTAATGTTACGAAGCACACGATAAAGCAGGTAGGAAAGGAAGAGGAAGTAAACTCCAGCTGAAACCCCACCGGCTATGATGAATGCCAGCTGTGAGGATACCAGGAGTCAAGGTTTCATTCCAGTTTCACAGGCAAGAATTTCGAGGATACTACATTGACACCACAGTTAAAAAAAAGGGGGGGGGGGAACACAACTTCGTGGAATCAAGCTGAACCCGCAATTACAAAACAGAATAAAGTACACTCAAATGTTGTAATACAATAACGAGAAATGGGTCTTGGGGAACAAAAATTTAGAAAAAAATGAAGAAAGAAAAAAGAAATAAGAAGGCAACACAATTTCATATACAGTACAGTCGAATCTTGTAATACGATCCCAAGACGCGCCCTGGTGAAAAAAAATATCATTTCTGTTATATCTACATATCATGGCTAGTTGACTGAGATAAATCTAGCTCAGAAGGACATGTCATTGAGGAAAAAAAATGCTGTATTTATACAGCACCCATAAATCGAAGATACGCCACTTCGATCTCGTTCAAAAGAGCCTCTTTCTGGCTTGCTTTCCTGTCAAAAACAATTGTTCAATATTACTCCAGAAGAAAGCTACCCAATCTAGTAGCTTGCAATGTATGTTATTGGACGGAAAGTTGTTTTTCATTTTTCTGAAAAACGACTTATTGCAAGTCTCAAATTTTAGGAACGGCACTGTCTATCTGCTATTTGCTTGAACGGTAGAGTCAGAGTGCATAACCACTATAATATAGTGTTATAGGACATGAGAACATTTTGAAATATAAAAATCATAAAAATATATTCACACCTGCAATGCTGCAACTTTCGAATTTTATAACTGTCTAACATTTATAGATAAACACATTAAAATGACAAGTTGTACTCTTCATATATTCAGAAACATACCTGTTACAGTACATGCTTTGCAACTCAGCTCCCAAATTTATAATTAAATATTTTAATAGCTTTTATATCATTGACTCGGAGCAAAGCTAATTACAGTAGAACCTCGATATATCGAACAGCGCGGTTATTGCGCAATAGTTCTATATAGCCAGAATTCTATATACAAAGTCACATAAAAAACATGTCAAAAACTTCTGCAAATCAATCGTGACGCAGTAAATACTCCCTTGAAGCTTCACACAAAGTATTTATTTATTTGGCTGAAAGTACTGCAGCAGTGTAGCCTGCTTCATATTGGCAGCCGCGTGCTTAAACACCGAGTCCGCAACATAGTCTAAACGATCCACAAGTGATAGGCCGGTGCCCTCTATTGTGCCACAGTAGCAGTGTAGAAGGGCCAAAGCAGCTACAGCCTCAGTTGAAGTCGGGAGCGGGGCAACACATTGCTGTCATTTATGTACAATTTTCACTTATGACTATGGCATTGCAAACTCCGCCGCTTTGTATAGGTGGTCATTAATGCTGTTTTTGCTCTTTTGCGTCGCACATTTATGGCGCTCCGTGCTTGCCGAGCTCCGAGAGTTGTCCAAATTAACCGATGTGCAGCTAAATACGTCCGAATTAACAAGAGTTTCATTGCATTAAATAATGCATATGCCTGCCGTGACCCCAGGACGAGCCCAAATGATCAGATCTTTCGAATTAATGAGGGTCAAATTAACAATATTTTACTGTACTCAGTTTATCATTCTGTGAACTACAAACACACAAAGGAGATCGTTGCACATTGTTGTGTGTTAAACAAGCGGCAAGATTGGGCACTGAAATATCCTCATTTAATCAAACATTCCGAAAGGATACTGCAAGATTGCTGCCAACATGAGTTGCCCAGATGCTGTAGAAAGGATTCTTCATCTGAATCCCCCTGGAACAAAAAAATTTTAGCCCTCCTCAGCCACTAAAAGGTTTATATACTGTTTGCCTACCTTTCACAGAGATCAAAGATAAAGAGGCAGACGCAGCCTGTTATCACGGCACTAAGGTGCTTCCAATATGACCGCAACCTGTTGCGCTCCACATCATCCTGCAATACAAAGGTTGCAGTCAGTACAGTAAAGAATGAGTGGTCATTTCTCGCGTAATGATGCTACAGAAAAGACACACACACACCGCACACATCTTCTTGTGGTGTCATTGCGCAAGAAATGAACCCATACACACTAGCCTAACTTTCTGTACATCTGAACAATGAGCCTCCTAACGATAAGGCAAGCAGCTTAAGTTTTCAGCGACATGCTTTTCTTCAATTTTAATGGCATATTGAAGTATTAAGCTGTACTCTGGCAGTGCCACTAAGGTTATACAGTACAGTAAGTGCAGAAAACAGCCTTAGGATGGCCTGGCTTCATCATCATCATTTGAGCTGGCTCATGCTTGTAGTTAAGCCTAGTTATATTACACAGTCTTTTAAGCATGGCTGAAGCACTCTGAAATGATTAGTAGAATATGTTGCAAGAATGCTGCAATCAATCTCTCAAGCCTTTGTGGCCACACAACTCTGCAGCCTTGCGTATACGTATGTGCATGGAGATATAACCTACCAGTCAAATGCATAACCTACCCTGCGGCCCTCCTTCAAGATGAGCATGAAAAGCAAACATGGAAGGCATTGAAAAAGATGTACACATAAGCAAAGCAGGTCATAAATCAGACACAAACATGCAGACAACATACATTTGCATAAAACAAAGACAGGAGATTGATTTACTGCAATGTTTTCAAGTCATTGTATACACTACTGCAGTCAAATTAATTAAAATAAAACACAGTGTAGTGCACAATGCCTCAGCATTTCTAATAAAGAAAGTTTTAGAACGGCATGCAGAGACAGCAAATCTGAAACCAAGACCATATGTTTCATGTCTTTATGAGCAAATTTAAGCAGTTCTTCCCCTCTCACTTTTATTGAAGCAAAGAAATAAAAATTGTTTGAATCAAGTGATATGCTTTATCTAGCAAAAACTCATCTACCACACTTGTAAAAGTAGAGTAGGTTTTACCGAGTTCTTACACAGGTGACACCTCTGGGAAATGGTAGATTCAGCTGGTTTCTATGGTGCTCTAAATCGGATCACATCTAATGTTTATGATATATCAGCATTATCTAATGGATCAAATATTTCTTCAAGTAATGTACGATGGTTTGGGAGACTCAGTATTACAGCGCAGCACTGGGTCAGATGCCATCTGTAGGCAAGCTACACCCAGTGATGACTTCCTATGGCACTGAAGGCAAAGCGAAGAGGACAGCGCTATGCCGTTAAATCAGATTGCCAAATACTCCAGGTAAGCTTCATGCCATGATCAGATAGGTTTTAAGAGTATCCCCTTTTCAAACAGGGCATTGGCTTGTGCCTCCAAGATCTTTTTTTTTTACCTTCCTGCAACTGTTATCATCGACTCTTAATATCTGTAGTTTGTGTTAAAGAGACTCTAAACCACTTTTAGAGTGAAAGTTTCACTTCTTGAAGTACAACTCCGAAGGTCAATTTCTGTGTGCGTTTGGCCTTCAGCTGCTGGTGTGCAAATGTGAAAGTGTAAAGTCACGTCACATGATCCACTGCGGAGAGGCGTCGCAGCTGCGCTCACTCGAGCCTCGCCACTGTGTACCACATGACTAGAGGAGGGCTTAACGGCTGCTTCGTCGGCGCTTGGTTGCTAAGTCTCGCCATGGATGAACCACGCGCCGGTGCAAGTGCATGAACTCTTCACCACAGATGCCAGGCTGAGTCTGAGCACCCTGCAAATGTAGCTCACCAGGAAGAAGCACTGAAGAAACAGCACGCCAAATTAGTGGCAGAGACAGATGAAGAATGAGAAGCTTGACTGGAGAAGAAACACAAGACTGAGACAAGCCTTTGACATGCAATAAAGCATTCAAAGTGTCGAGAGGTGCCCTGGAGTAATAAATAAAGCTCTCAGAGAGTCACACAGCTTACAGCAAAACGTCACACAGCTCAGGCAATCCAGGCACACTGCTTTGACCAAACTCGTCATCATCTTCCTCGAAGCAGTGTCTACTGCTCGCTCTTCTCCAGTGCAATTATCTCCCCAGGGAAGAGGAGCTGTTCCGGTGACCTATGGGCAGGATAGCACAGGTGGATCGAAGTAAGGCTTTAGCCTCAGAATGTGCACGATTTCACAGCTCCGACAGCACTTATTCGAAGCTGGCTCAAAGGGTTCACAGGAGGCATTTGGCTGACCACACGGTAGGGACCCTGGTACTTGGAAATGAGTTTGGGTGAAAGTCCAGGACTGGCAGCAGGAACCCAAAGCCAGACTAGTGAGTCAATGGCATATGGTGCAGGAAAGGAAGGGATATGCCAACAGTGCTTCTGTCGCTGCTGACCTTCTGAAGTAAATGTGTGGGCAAGCTTTCGGCAGTCTTCCGTGTGTGCAGCAGCTTCAGACAGGGTAGTAGACTTTGTTGTGTCAGGACGATACAGAAGGATGGTGTCCATTGTGCAGGAAGGCTTGCACAATCCGTAAGAAGAAGAGATCCGCAAAGAAGAATGAACGGGGAAAACCCTGTAGTGGTCTGTGAGGTGGTATTATAAGCATACATCACAAAGGGTAGGACACGTTCCCAATTCGTCTGGTCAGATGCGACGTGCGTGGCTAACATGTTGCCAAGAGTGCTGTTAAAGCACCCACATCCTATTAGTTTGTAGGTGGTATGCAGTAGTGGTGCGGTGAATTATGTGGCATTCCTTGAGTAGGACTTCTATAATGTCAGAGGGAAAGACATGGCCTCTGTTGCTCAACAATTCTATGGGGGCTCCGTGGCAAAGTATGATGTTATGCAGAGGAACTAGGCAACATCATGTGCAGATGCATTGGGCAGAGGCAAAGTTTGTGCGTAGCGTGTAAGATGGTCTACTGCCACTATCACCCAGCGGTTGCTGTCTGAAGTACTCATAAGGGGCCCGTAAAGATCAACTCCAACGCGGTCAAAGGCTCGTCCTAGGTAAGGCAATGGCTGCAGTGGAGCAGCTGAGGGACAAGTGGTATTCTCACAGCGTTGGCAAGCGAGGCAGGAGCGGACATATTGGTGGATGAATCAGTGCATCCTGCACTGGTAATAATGGAGTCGTGGGCATGCGTATGTTTTTAGCACTTGTGCATGTGCACATTGCAAGTCACCATGAAATGCTGCACCTATGTCCGAACACAGACGTTGAGGGACCACGAGTAATCATTTGTGGCTGTCGGAGAGGTAGTTGTGGCGGTATAGGAGCCTATCACAAAAAGAGAAGTGGTATGCTTGGCGACCCAATGTACGGCCAGGAGAAGGGACTGATGGATGTGACAGAAAAGCCAGCATAGAAACAATCCACTGAACTTCTGCTGCTCCGAAAGCATGTTCGTGGTAGTAAGGGAGGACTTGCATATTGGTATGTTTGGATAGTTGGACTGGCCTGACACAGGGGAGCGAGAGAAGGCATCCACATCCGAATGCTTATGGCCAGAGTGGTACAGGACTCAAATATTGTATGCTGGGAGGCGGAGCACCCATTGAGTGAGGCGACTTGAACAATCTTTCAGGGCCGACAACCAGCAGAGCATGGTGGTCAGTTAAGACGTCGAATGGGCAGGTGTAGAGGTAAGGACGGAATATAGTTATGGACTAAAGATAGCCCAGCATTATTTTTCCATAATGGAGTAGTTGGTTCCCGCTTTCGTGAGTGCATAACTGGCGAAGGCAATGACGTTTCCATCGAAGCCAGTCCTCACACACGGATGCCGATGCCACTGGCCTCCATGTGTATTTCTGTCAGAGCGCCTGGGTCGTGATGTCAGAGGATCCAGGGTGACATTAGAAGGCGATGCAGCATCGTGAATGCGGCATTGTAAACTGACGACCAGGCAGACAGGTAGCAGTTATCTGCAAGAAGCTGCGTCAAAGGCACTATTATAGTATCGAAGTTGCAGACGAAATGGCAAAAGTATGAGCACAATCCAAACAAGCTGCGGAGTTCTTTTGTGGTCTTCAGTCGTGAGAGTTCGGCGACAGCTTGGAGTTTGGTTGGATCTGGGAGCACACCATCTTTTGAAACATGGCCAAAGATGACTAGCTGCCAGGCGGTGAAGCAACGCATCTTCAAGTTGAGCTGGAGTCCAGCATCGGCGGGGCAAGTGAGGACACGTTTGAGTCGAACAAGGTGAGAAGAAAAGTCCAGGGAAAAGATGACAATGTCATCGAGATAACACAGGCATGTCCGCCATTTGAGGCCTCAGAGGATGTCATCCATCATTCCTTCTAATGTGGCAGGCACATTACATAGGCCAAAGGGCATGACGGTAAATTCATATAAGCCGTCAAACGTAACGGATGCCGTTTTTGGGCGATCTGCCTCAGCCACCGGGACTTGCAAATAACCGGATCATACGTCCAAGGATGAAAAGAATTCAGCGCCTTCGAGGCAGTCTAGTGCATCGCTGACACGGGGAAAAGGATAGACATCTTTCCAGGTTATCTTGTTGAGTCATTGATAGCCCACACGAAAACTAATTGTCCCATCTTTCTTTTTGACCAGCAACACTGGAGAGGCCCAGGGATTGTGTGAAGGCTCTATCACGTCGTGTTGGAGCATGTCTTCTACATGCTCGTCGATGACAGGGCACTCTGTTGTAGACACACGGTATGGTTGCTGGCGTAGTGGCGCATGGCTGCCAGTGTCGATGTGATGAGCAACTGTGGAGGTACAACCTAAACAATGTTGTTAAAGGTAAAAAAAAGGACAAAATCAGTTCTGAAGGCTGACGATCTGCGAGCGTTGACTCAAAGTGAGATTCGGAGCAACAGACCGAGCAAACGATCTGTCACATGCCAGCTCAGACGCAGAGACAGGAAGAGCCATGGCGTCAACCTGAAGAGTTGGATCATCAGGCACATCATACACAGAGCTCGCATCAAATTCGGCAGCAAAACCAAGGCACTCGCCCTGGTGCAAGCTTGATGGACACAAAAACATTCAAAATGTAAAGTGCGCTGGAGCCCTGAAGAATGGGAAGGAGAGCAAAGGGAAGCAAGAACGGATGATAGCGTGCAGCAAGCTTAGATGGCGTGACTAGAACTGTAGAATCGTAGAAAGCAGCACAGGAAATGGGCACAAGGGCAGAAGAGAAAGGAGAAATATCTGTGTCGGTGGTGACAAACACTCGAGCAGAAGATAGAAGCAAATATTCAGAAAGATTGCCACAAAATGGAGTCAGCACTAGTTCTGCATGGGCACAATCAATAACTGCATGATGGCATGAGAGCAGCAGGGAAGAACAACAACCTTTATGTGGTAGAAACTGTCTCGTATGACGACATGGATGGTGCATGTTCCTAAAGGCTCAATTGGCTCGGCGCTTACTGTATGTAGCGAAATGGCAGAAAACGGCGTCGCGACTTTTTGGAGCATACAGCGAAGCTGGTCGGCAATTACTGACACTGCGGCACCTGAGTTGACAAGCGTGCGATCAGCGATACCTTCAGCGTACATTTCAGTGAAGTTCGCAGGGAATGTTGAGGGCTTGAGCAGTTCGATGAGATCAAGAACTCCGGAACTGCGCCTTTTAATTTTCCTGCACAGCAGGAGGGCGGCAGATAATGGGGGATAGTGAATGTCGACGGGGGAGATGGAGACCAACGAGTGCTTAACTTTGGGGGAGAGGAGAAAAGGAAGTGAAGGGCGGGGCTGGTGGAGCATGGCGGTTGAAATTAGCGAGACCTGATGGCTACGACACCAATAAGCAAACTGGCCAAAGTTTAATTCCTGCATGGGGTACTGCAGCCAAGCGTGAGCAGATGATAGCTTCTTCTGGAACTAAGCAATTATTATCAAATTTCAAAAGCAGATTTTTTCTTACTTCAGCCTGTATACTAAATTACTTCCATAAATATGCACAACAGTGGGAAGAAATATAACAAGTATAACAGTGGGAACAAGGGCACTGTTACAAACACCCTTCTTGATTGGTACCATCAGCTATTGGCCAACAACAGCCACATATGGGAATCCACTATATTATGAAAAGAAAGCATCCAGGAAAGATTGAGGAGTAGGCTTCTGTTGAAAAAAAAGAGCGTTTGAGAAAAATGTGACTTCAAGCTCCGCTTGCGAGCTCCATACGCAGAGCATGACTGAAAAATTTGGTTGAGACGTTTACCAGCTACGTATGATATCCGTGGACTGTTTCAACACCAAGACCAGGGGTGGTTCGGGACGCCTTTAAGAAACCTTAAATCCATGGTAGCCACTACAGAGGCTATAGTGCCAAAATGAGGAAAAATGTTTGTAAGAAACTCATGATTTTGGCCTTTTTCCTATTGTCAGGAGCAAAGCAAAGCACTAAACAGTGGAAAACAAGTTATTACATATCTTGCAGATTTTAATGCCCCATCCCACTACTTTTGACATGTTTACATAGCAAAGCATCTGAACCAGGACTTTCTATGGTCAAAATCTGATACTACTATCTCGAACAAGAGAGGACTTTAACAGTAAAACTGTTACAGTCAAGGCAAGTTTAGAGAAGGCAAAAGCCTGTTCAATTCAATGGTGCTGAGCCTAATTGACAGTAAGCAAATGACAGTGAATTCATCTTGATGCACGAGGAATGGCTGTCTCCATGTTCCCTGCACATTTACTTCTGCATGCAGACACTCTCTATAAATTTAAGTTTGGGACAAACACTAACACGAGAATCAGTAGATTTATTTTGATCAACTTTTACAGATAAGGAGAGAAAAGTAGTTTTAGCACCAGAAAGACAACCATCCCTTTTGGGATTACATCCAGTAGCGCTCTTAGACATGCACCTCGAATCCATAGCTTTGACTGCAATGCTGCAAAGTTGTAATATACTAACGGGGGGTAGTGTTAGTGACTTTGGCTGTCACAGCATGCACAATACCTAATGTACTGCTTTAAAAACAAACTATAGCACATATGTAAACTTGTACAGAAGTAAAAGGACAGCCTGCTCACCATAAGGTGCTCTCCGCAAAAAATGAGCCAGAAGCTTAGCAGGGTCGCGTAGAATATTCCCTGTCTGATGTCACTCAAGAGTAACATAAATGGCAGGTTGAACCAAAGAGTAAGGAACTCGAGGGGCACTGGAACCGGAAAAAGCATATGTACAAAAATGTTCACCAATCTGTCTTGATAGAAGTAGCAATATGGCCCAAGACCATATTCAGTTGTGTTTATCGAATACATACTTTGTAAAAAAAAGTCAAGCACCATCTGATGCATACAGCTGGTCCCTGACTGAGGCAGCTCTAAGGAGCCTCTAAGCACACGAGTCCCCATTGTGAGGGGAATTAACTTTTATACAGTGTTAGCAACAAACCTTTTTGACTGGAAGCGATTGACTCTGCAGTGTAATCTTCACTTAGACCTTCCACCCAACGGACAATCAAACACCTGTCTATTGCTTAAACCAAACAACTGCAGGTGGCAAGGGCAAGTTCTGGTACGAGCGTGGTTTTTTTTCTGTTCTAATGCAACAAACAGGCAAGGTGGTTCGCTGTGTAAACAAGTGCTTTGCCATGATAGACCTACAGACAGACTGAAAACTACATAATTGTAAAAATTTAGTTTAGAGCATGTAAAGGCCTCTAGAGAAGCTAAACAAGCTTCCGAATAGGGCCAGCCTAAGGAAGTCTTACAACGCTCTATGCTGTCACTTGAGAATCTAATTTAAGCAGTTATGTTTACAACAATCTTATGCATCTCTACGTCTGCAACATCTCGTATGTCAGTCTCGATGGGATATAATGACATTCACAAATCCTCTCACGAATGCATAGGGAATTTTACCAGCCTGTCTAGTGATATTTCCCTCTTGAGAAATACAAAATATGTTGAATCTTATGGCTGCTTGCTGGAATTGGGAGAATATTCTGTGACAAGTATTTTATTGTCTTGGGTCTCCATCAAAGGCCAGAGTAAAATGTTCAATTCTGCCTCAAGTGCCCCATCACTGTTACAACACTGCAACAAGTTGCAAGCACTCACAGTTGAGTAGAGTCAGAGCAATTCCCAGGGAAAGCAGCAAGCTGAAAGAAAGAAGGGACAAAAAATGTGACACCTACCACTGATGCTCACTCTGCAGAAATCGTGCTAAGGTTCAGAAGCTTGAAACCTGCCCTTCTATAAGGTGTGGCGGACGTGCCAGCATCCTGATGCGTCGCCAAAACCAGATCAGTGTGGCCAGCACAACAGGAAAGAAGAATGTCTTGAGGGAGACCCACACCTTTGTGAAGCCGCCATTTTGGTGGATAAGCTGCAAAACACCAACAGAGTTTAGGTAGAGTTGAAAGAGCTCAAACTCTTGAAAGTTCTTGCAAAACTACGGCTTTAAGACAGTAGCAGTAACTGCTGTACACTGCACACTTTCTTTCAGGGTCTTTCTTCCTTGCCATTTATTATCCAGTGAGGAGTAGAAACCTTTAGTGACTGTTTTCCAATAAGGCGTCACTTTCATTAGATTAAGTACTGTATTTATAATTTAAGTAGAACTTCGTTGATATGTTCCCATTACGTTTGTTTTCCCGGTGCCAACAATCGCAATCGAGAACACAAAAAATGACCCAAGAGCGTTACTCATTTTTACCGGTTTATACGTTCCCGGAAAACACAATTTTCCGGCACCAACGTTCAGTACAACACCTAAATGCGATCGTATAATACGTTTTCCGCCCGCTAGATCCCACGTAGACAAGAAAATGCACAAGGCGTGTGCCTTCAAGAACAGTTTATAGCTACCCGCCGCGGCAGCTTCATCGCAACACTCACCCACCCGTCTCACACAAGAACGCCAGCGCGCACTCCATTTCTCATTTCGGTACCAGCAAATATCTTCTTCGGGGTCATCACATGCGGCATTCGAAGCTATCCCCGTCAATCCTATCATGATAAGTATCTTCATCTATCTGTTTCACAACACGTGGTGCCATCAGAAGCGTAGTGCACGCTGGTAATAGGCGATAACCGAAACAGGCCACCATTCCCAGCTGCAGGCGGCACGATGTGGGCATCGCGTTTTGCTTCAGCGCCATGCGGTGTCGCCCAAAAGCTTGATTTCCTTTCGGTTTCCCGTCGCCTCCTTAAAGCACCACACAATAGGAAAACAACAAACCCGTCTCAGGCCGCTGGAGCCCCACCAGCTGCATGCGCGCCGGCGTCTCGTGCCACAACGATCTGCGCGACGCTTCGCATTATGTAGATGTCAATTGTTGAGTCAATTTTTTAGTTATCTCGGAACGTACGTTTTCCCAGTTAGTACGTTTTTTCTCACACCTTTTTTTCCAAACATATGAACAAGGTTATATTACATGTAAATAAAGCGACCACAAATATAATGTGAGGGGGGACTTTCAGATTCTCAGAAAAAGAAAAATATATATTGCGATCATAACACCGAGTGATGCCACAAACAGGAAACGATGCATAAACACGGATGTCCACAGGGCACTTTATTCACTGTTACTGTTAACAGGCGTCATAAAATAAAGTGAAAGGACGAGTGTATGAACAATTTACTCATCACTGTTGACGTCTTTGTCAATGTCTGCAAGAACAGCATCATTTTCCATGCCACCAAGCTTATTGGACAGGCAGTATTTCGGAAGTGCCAACAACGCAATCGAACACACCAAAGCCATGTTGGATTAAGTGTGTTTGATCACGACTTCGTACATCTGCAGTAGCTCACTGCAGTTGAAGCGTCATGCCACCTAAACGTGGTCACTGTGGCTGGCACCAGAGCTACGACTTCGTGCTCAGCAGCACAACACCATAGTCACCGGACTACAGCACTGGGTAAAGACAGCAGCTTTTCTCTGCAGCTTTGACAGAGTGAAGAGCAACAACTCTGAAAGGCAACATCACACACTATATTTCTGATAAATAGTATTTCACCAGGACCAATTGAACAGAATTCCCCAACAACATTTCTCATGACACAAATAATCTGGATGGATTTAAAAGAAAAAATGCTACGAGGAATAATCTGTAAAAAAAATTTTTTTTTCCACCTCACAATAAGCTTTCTTGAAGAAGCATACTGACATGTGAAGTTATTCATCCTCTTTTCGGAGATTGCATTTCACCCGCTAACAACTTAAGGTTATCGCTCAGCACAAGATGCGCCTGCATGATTGGAACTTAAAGGAATGTTATTGATGGTTCTATGCATCGACTGTTGTCACTGAAGCTTTTGTAATCTGATTGTATGTACAAGCAAATTGTGTAGTATTTTCTTGAAGACACGTAAGCACCAGCGATTATTCTGGAAACTTCGATGACTTAAGTATCAAAGCCGGCACACTTGATCAGCAGATTATATTTTTGCCAATTGCCGACTGTGTTCAACGCTAACATTGCAATTTGACTGTAAATTGCTTTTGTGGGCACAGGTTCGCCCAATAAAAAGTTATTTAAGCTATTGACAGTTTTGCTGCTGCGGGGTTTTTACCATCACCACTACGTGACATCTGGTGGAAGCGCTAGAGTGTTCATATACTAAACACCCCGGCAAAGCCGTGATCCAAGCTCGACACCTGAAGATAATCTCAATATCGCCAAGGACCAGAGAGCTAGCTATAAGCAGCAAGGACTGCTACCGGAGTATGGACTTCTACCTGAAAAGGCCAGGAAGTGCACAGCCACAACAGCAGGTACAATGGCAGCCCCAGTGACACCAACACTGATTGGGCTGCAGCAGCCCAGGGAGCCATCGACATTCCACGGATCAACATTGGAGGACCCAGAAATCTGGCTGGAGACTTACGAAAGGGTTGCTACATTTAACAACTGAAACAGCAATGACAAGCTGCGCTATGTCTTTTTCACATCGGAAGACACCGCCAGGACATGGTTCGAGAATTGAGGAACCACCTTAAAGGGATAGTGAAAAAAAAAAATTGGTCGCCGAGATTTCCATCTCCAGTGATAGCTGTCACACCGAGAGCGACCAAAACAACACTCTTTCTGAGAAGTGAGTGAAAAGTAATTATTTTAGTGAATATTTCTCAAATCACAGCACCTACCGGCCTCCTCCGAAAGCTCTGGCAAAACTGGATATCGCGTCACGCTTACCCACCTCGAGGCCCATTGCGAGCGATCGTCCACACTGTGCACGCGAAGGGGCAAGTTGACGTTTGCAGCGATACGCTTTCCTTGTTCGACCGTCCTATTCGCACCGCTTCCTCGTGTGAGCTGTTCGAAAACCTCGTCTTTCATCTTGTGGTTTTGTGGATTGATGTGTGGAGCAGCCGTGTCAACGCCGCAGAATGCCGAGGGTCTGCTGCATGCAAGGGTGTCGAAATAGTATTGTCAGGCGAGACACGCCGTGCCACTCTTTTCTGAAAGATGAGAAGCTGAGCAGAATCGTAATTTGTTGTTTGTATGACGTTCTGAGCCAGATGTTTGGCCAATTCTGCCAGAATGAATCAAAATCCACATTGTCTGAAGCGACGGCTGACGAAGAAAACAAAATTCGCCGACATGAGACTGGTGGCGCCATCTCGTTTGCACCAAGGGAAGGAATGCTTGGCTGCGATGAAACAACGGGAGCGGGCGCGTTAGCTAGCGCAAATATGCTGAGGTGCACGTTACTTGCTCACCACTTGGGTTCCTTGTTGGTGGCAATGCTGCAGGCTGTGTCTAAAAAAACGGCCTGCGATTATGCTTCTTGGTAATGCAGTTCTTTTAGGGCAGCTGCTGTCTTATTTCAACCGTAGGCGACAGCATACGCAACACGCAGTGCCTAACAGAGGCGGCTGTGCGTTTAGTGATTCTAGCCGGCGCTTCGGCAATCGAATACCATGTTCGAGGTCGTCACCGCGGAGGAATGGGGTGGGTGGGTAAGGGGCGCACACAGTGGATAACGAAGATGGCTCTGCGTTTTGGCTTGGCCGAGCGGGTGCTCTGGCTACCGCTGCGGAGGGGTGGCACTGGAGGATGAGCAAAGTGGAGAGCAAGATTCGCGCGCGAGATTGCGCCGGGAACGCGCGCAGCTAGAGCAGCACGCTCGCGCCGTCTGCTGAGTTGGGTTACGGCGAGGGACAAAGGCGACGCGAAGCGCAGGAACGGCGCGTAAGAGCTGCACTCTAAAACCTTATTCCTCTGTGTTTATATCATTGATCAACTTCTCGGTGAAAGTACGGAGGAACCAGACCATGCACCCCCACTGCACAATGCGAGGAAAACAAAACTGCGCAGCCGGTCAGTTCGCCCTGCGGCTGCTGACAGTAGGTGTGACGTCAGATCCGCCGGCTTGTTGTCGGGAGCGCTTTGCGAGTGACGCGATGGCCGCTCATAGAGCACCAAAAATAAAGCCATCCGCTCAAATGTAACCCGAATAATGACTATATACTATAGCAATCATGTCTTAGGAATGCAATTGTGAAGCTTTCTCTATATTCTTGGATTTTTATTTTGTATCCCTTTAACGTGGGGCCTGTTCCGCAGCAACTTCCTCCAGACATTTACAAGTGTTGTGCACAGAGAGCAAACACAAGCTCTACAAGAAACCTGAGTGCAGCTTCCCAATGAGACTACCGCATCTTCACAGAAGAGATTACCTGTCTTTTCCGGCCCGCTGACCCTGAAATGTCAGAAGAGAAAAAAAAAGTCAGATTGCTGATGCGGGTCGTCAAGCAAGAACTTTTTATCAAACTGATCAGCAACCCACCGAAGATCAAAGCTGATTTCTTGACAGAAGCAACGACGATTGAGAAAACTTTAGAAATACGCACTAGGCAATATAACCGCCAAGTGCTCCTGCTGTAGTGCACCATCCAAGCACTGTGCTTTGCCAACCTCTAAGAGACCACAAGGGCCATTGAGCACAAAGAACTGTGCAAGATCTTGCCTTTGTCGCAACCTCAGTTCACCTCGGTCACTGACATGGCCAAGGAGGAACTACAGCGATCACTTGGAGTTCCGCAGGTGCAGCCACAATCACTGCAACCTCAGCCAGAAGCGATGACATACGCCGCCATCTGTACCAGTCATGGCCCCTCTCCGCACAAGTGCCAGGGCCCCACAGCGCTGCAATTCTGTCGTATACCA
This sequence comes from Dermacentor variabilis, assembly GCF_050947875.1. Taxonomy (NCBI): domain Eukaryota; kingdom Metazoa; phylum Arthropoda; class Arachnida; order Ixodida; family Ixodidae; genus Dermacentor; species Dermacentor variabilis. Next base: position 21,302,135 of record NC_134577.1, read on the forward strand.
TCATTGCTGCCAGCATGCCCGACCATCGCCCAGCGCAGCATTCCAAGGAAGACCAACGTTTGGCCCGGAGCGATGGAGAAGTGGGCCGCATCTACTGCCAGTGCCCATTCCTCAAGATGGGATGAAGGTTTGCCGTCAATATTCCGTGCCCGCAGCAAGGTGAATGCCCTCGCAATATCGCCATTTATCTCAACACCATTCAGTGGAGCCCTCAACGACTGTCCCGTTTGCCATCACCAGTCTGCCACCTGTCGCCGCAGCGCCAACCATACACTGGCCCAGCCTGGGGCCGGTTCGTCAGCCCATATCCGGAAAACTAAGAGCAGCAACCGATGGAAGTGCGGTTGCTGTTCGCCCAACTGACGTAGATCCTCTGCTGACGACTAAGAGGGCAAAAAAACTATCTCGACGACATATCAACGAGATGCCACCATTTGGACGAAACCTAGAGGCAAAGAATATGCCAACGAAAGAAGACCTGCCGAGACAATGTTCCAGCCACAGGTCAAAAGATGCAGCCGTGATCCCACTCCAAGACCTAACTGCAATGCAAGACAAAGAACCACCAACCTCGACGTGCTTCTTGATGGCCATGCAGTCACTACCTTATTGGATACAGGAGCCGACTACTCTGTCATGAGTGGACCCATCACTGCCCAGTTGAAGAAAGTTAAGAGTGCATGGGAAGGCCCTCAAATTTAGACAGCTGGAGGACACCTAATAACACCGACTGGAATCTGCATGGCAAGAATTATCGTTCATGACCAGATCTACACTGCCACCTTCGTTATCCTCCAACAGTGCTCATGAGATGTTATTCTCGGCAAGGACTTGCTGAACCAACACAGCATGATCATCAACCTGAAGTAGATAACGCTGTCTGAAGATCAGGCGATACCGCCAGATAGCTCTTGTAGTCACCACGCCTTAAGTGTGCTCGAAGATCAAGTGAGCACCCTACCTCGCTCCAACATTGCCATTTCCATCAGCACCAAAACACCTGCAGACATAAAAGGTGTCACAGAGGGCGAGCAACGTCGACTGCTCGATTGCGAAATTTGCGTCACAAGAGGGATAGCTTGACTGCATGGATGAAAAGCAGAAGTGATGCTGACCAACTTCAGCCAGGAGTTCAAGCACGTTAACATGGGCACAACGATCGCGCACCTCAAGGAAAATGTGGAAACCAGCAATGCATTTGTCCTCTCCTATTTTTGCCGTATCTACCTCGACGAACATAGTTACGAACGCAGTCTTCAAAACAGATCCAAGCCTTCCCATGAGTAAGCAACAGCTCGAAAGTCTTCTCCGATGATACAAAGAATGCTTTTTGATGTCATCAAATATTAGGCAAACACCAGTTGCAAAGCATCGCATAATCGTAGAATCCTCTTGACCACTCCACCAGAGTCCTTACCGAGTCTAAGCAAAGTCTAGGAGGGTGGGTTGAACTCCACGTAGGAGTTGTACATGCGCTGCATCAACCAAGAGGTCGGTGAATCAGCGATCTGCAGGAGGCAAGATTGGATGCTTCAATTCCTCTTGGTCATAAAAGCTGCTGCAGTCGGCCTCCTACACGAAATAGCCTGTCGCAGTTGAGAAACAGTTGTAACGGCAGCACACAAGAGGTGTTGGGAATTCGTTGTCCTTCCTCCAAGGTCGTGACTTCACTTGCAAATGCAGTGTTGGACAAGCCTCAACCAATACATCTCCAGCTGATGCAACTCAGACGCTGTCAGTGGTCCGGTATAAGATGGCATGTTCTACGAAACATTCAGACGAAACCTCGTAATTTAAGCCGTTACTTAGAGTAATCAGAAGAGGCATCCAGAGCATGTATCTTCAAGCAGTGGCTTGTGCGTAGTAGTGGCACAGGGGGTGCCACTACTACGGCAGAGCAAGTGGATATCTCTTCACGGATCACGCTAGAAAGGGCCTCCGGTGAAGGAGCAAAACAAATCCTCGCACACCATTACAAATGAGGCTGTGACAACCATGAAGGATTGGTCCACCAGAAAGACTTGCACGTCAATGACAGGGCCGCTGCTCCATACATGAGCAAATCTGGTGGATTGTCATTGTCTGTGTAGTGCCTCCAAGAAAACCACAAAGTCAAGCGTTGTATTTCGAAAACATGGTTCCTCACGAAAGTCTCCGATCATTTAGCATCAGCAGCAGTCTAATGTAGGGCTATCGATGAGTAGCTCCAAAAAATATTGACTCGCCATCCGGACCCTGCGAAAGTGGATGGCCAGCCAAGCTGTTAGAAAACCACTCTAATGTTGTCAATGGGAATAAGAAATGTTTTATTGTTCTGCCTAGTCTTAGCACAACACCATTGTTAAGCATTACGATTTTGCATTCTTCGACGCTCGTCGTAATCATGTTGCTCTTTGCGAGTCTTAACTTTGCATGGTCTACATATAGTGGTCCTGCAATGAAGTTGCTGGGCAGGTCTCCCTTTTATATATGAAGTTTGGTGACATCATTCGGTGATTTGTATGCTGCTGCTGCCCCTTTCCCACCGGAGCGGCTTATGAAACTGTAATCTTTACAGGGAAACACAGGCGAGGAAAATGAAAGTGCCTCGCATTGTTCACAGGCGCCTTATCATCCATTATGCAGTTTTGATGCATGTTTTGTGCTTTTCTTTATTGAAATCAATACTGTGCTGTGTGTTGTATGCCTGATTTCAAAGAAGATATGCAGGGTTGTTGTTTTTTTTTTTTTTTGCTGATGCACATGAAAAATCCTGGCCAACTAGAGGCTAGCAGCTTCACTGTAAAAAGCCTTGATAGCTAGACCATAAGAAGCAAACCAACAAAGACACCAAGGACAACACAGGATAAATTATTTGTACTTACTAATTGAATTAAAGAAATGATAAATTAATGGAAATGAAAGTGGATGATGAAACAACTTGTGCAGGTGGGGAACGATCCCACGTCTTTACATTACACGTGTGACCCTCCACTTTCATTTCGATTAATTTATCATTTGTTTAATTCAATTATTAAGTACAAGTAATTTTCCCTGTGTCGTCCTTTATGTCGTTTGTGGGTTCCTAAAATATGATTAATAAAAATCAGGCCCCTCAGTTAATCCCCATTCTTCTCGTTCATTACATAACGAGGGTCTTGAATCTGGCAACACTGATGCCTTCAGGTAGCATGTGTGGGTTTATTGACCAGTTGCCTTCACCCAATAAGATCACACACTCGTGACGCCTGCGGCAGAAAGGATGTTCCATATCCGCTGCTAAGGTTTGAGAGTGGTAGCACTGGCTAAAATTCCGCGGTTTAGTTCTAGTAGTAACACATAAATAACCCAGAAAGTGGATGGGAAAATGGCGTCGCGGTAGCTAAATTGGTAGAGCATCCCATGTCAAGTCTGAAGTCCGTCTTGACCCACAGAAGATAGCTGCCATCGCTAAGTTCACATGGCTCGTCAACAAGAAGGCAGTGCGCAGATTTTTTGCCCTTTGTGCCTATTACAAGTGCTTTGTAAAAGACTTTTCAAGAATTGCAGAACCCTTAACTCATCTCACAAAGGCTGATGTCAACTTTAAATGGGAAACACGGCAGGACGACACATTTGAGGAGTTGAAACAACGGCTCCAGTCACCACCAGTGCTTTCACACTTTGATGAAGATGCCAAGACAAATCCGCACCAATGCAACTAATGTAGGCCTCGATGCCGTGCTAGTTCATTGGAAGGATGGAGTTGAAAGCATAATTGCTTAAGCTTGCCGGTCATTGTCAAAAGTGGGAACAAATTATTCTACAATTGAGAAAGAGTGCCTTGCGATCACTTGGGCTATGGCGAAATTTCAGCCTTGCATATATGGCAGACACTTCAAAGTGGTAAGCGACCGTCACACCTTGTGTTGGCTAACAAATTTAAAGGATCCTTCAGGTCGCCTAGCCCCATGGAGTCTCAGACTCCAGGAATTCGACATCACCGGGAGAAAGCATTCCAACGTGGACTGCCTATCGAATGCCCCTACTGACCCGCCACCGCAAGATGATGCAGACGACTTCACCGAACAGCAACGAGTAGACTCAGAGTTATGAAGCATTGTGGAGTACTTAGAAGGCAGGACCGACGTTGCCCCAGGGTATTTTGGCATGAACTATCTTTGTTTTGCTTTCACAACGAGGTCCACGTAAATAAGAGCTTCTCCCCAGTCAGCAGAAACTACCTACCGCCTTGTTGTAAGAGCAGCACTCTGGCCAGATGTCTTGCACGCCCTGCACGACGATTAAACAGCCAGGCACCTTGGGTTTTCCCATACACTCATTCGCAAGAATACAAGAGAAGTACTATTAGCCGCACCTGACCGCTGATGTCACCGCTGCATCAAGACATGCCATGACTGCCAGCAATGCAAGACACTACTGACAAGGCTAGCAGATTTACTACAGCTAATCGACCCTCCTTGAAGACCTATTCAGCAGACCAGGATAGATTTGTTGGGACTCTTTCCGATGCCAACATCTGCAAACAAGTGGATCGTCATGGCCACCGACTACCTTACCCACTACGCCGAAATGCCCAAAGGTAGTGTAGCGGAAGTAGCCAAATTTTTTTTCGAGAACATCCTACTACGACATGATGCGCCAAAAGTCCTCATTACTGACAGAGGAACGGCTTTCACAGCTGAACTTACTCACGCCATACTGCAGTATAGACAGACAAGTTACCGGATGACCATTGCCTACCGCCCGTACACGAATGGCCTAACGAAACATCTGAACAAGACGCTCACTGACATGTTAGTGATGCCCATCCGACGTTGAACACAAAATGTGGGATGACAACCTCCTGTATGTAACCTTCACTTACAATGCGGCGGTGCAAGAAACAAGCAGATCGCGCCGTTTAAGCTGGCTTAGGGCAGAAACCCGACGACGACTCTCAACACGATGCTGCCGCACGTCACCAACGAAGAGAATCTCAACGTCGCCGTCAATCTCCAGTGCATTGAAGAAGCCCAACACCTCGCTTGCCCGCAGATCAAGAACCAGCAGAGGACCGACAGCCGACACTACAATCTTCGACGATGCTACATTGAGTACCAGCCCAAAGACTGTGTTTGGGTTTGCACTCCAATATGCCGATGAGGACTTAGCAGGAAGCTTTTGCAATGCTATCTTGCACCCTACAAAACCATCCAACGTACTGACACACTGGACTACGAGGCCGTGCCAGATGGCATATCACAATCACAGCGGCACCGCTCACGGCCTGATGTGGTCCACGTTGTGCACCTTAAGCCCTTCTACCAATGCTTACTCTGGGACTTTGATTCTTTGTTATTTCTCTTCACTGCATGTGCTCTAGTTTCTTGTGCTCGTGTCTGTAGCATCGGGATGACGCTTTTTAAGAAGGGGGCATTGACATGTGCACTTATTCATCCTTTTCTTGAGGACTACATTTAACCCACTAACAACTTATCACTAAGAAGTTATGGCTCAGACACAAGATGCGCCTCCATGATTGAAACTTAGTGGAATGTTATCAATGGTTCTATGTGTTGTCTGTCATCACCAAAGCTTGTGTAACATGACTGTATGTGCGACGCAAACTGCTTAGTATACTTTCTGGAAGACACGCAGACACCAGCGTTTACTCTGGAAATTTCGATGACTCATGTATAAAAGCTGACGCGCTTGACTAGCAGATTAGAGTTTCGCTGATCGACGACTATGCTAGCCAATATCATTGTGCTTTGGGTGCGACTTGCTCTTGTAGGCGCAGGTTCGCCGAATAAAAAGTCGGTTAAGCTATTGACAGCTTTGCTGCTGTGTTTTTTTCACCATCCCTATTACGTGACAATATCTATCTCGCATGCACTAAACATCTGCAATTCTCAGACATTTAGCAGTCACAGGAATAAATTTTCTCTTTTGCTGAAGGTGTTTATTCAGCTCCAGTGCATGTTGTACACTGTCACCTGTATATTGAAGGAAATTGCAGATCTCAAGTGTTTTGCAGTAAATGTGTTCGACTATTGGTTCTAACTAGCACAGTTTAATAGCTTTCCTTTTTATCGCCCATGTGTAGCAGGCCATGCACACCATAAACTGAGAAAAATTAGCGAAAGAGGACAACAGCCACTCACCACAAGCCAAACGTCCCTGACTTCTTTGAGCTCTTTGTTGCCGGGATTGTTTTCATCTATCGGCAGCCGCAAATTCAAGAGATAATAGTCATGGTGGAGGCTGCCTAGTTCAAAGAGGCTCAGGACATCACAGTTGTATGCATGGCCATCAGGAACCTGAGAAGATAACCACAGAATGTGAAAAGAATCGAGGAAATTTTGAGGCTCCTGAAGTGAAGTCAGCCAACTTCTAGGACACTATGAGCTCAACACTCTCCTAATGTTCCAAAATTATCAGAAAACTAGTGCTTTAATTGTCACAGACTTCTAATTTCCCACTTTAGAAAAATGTTAGGTCACCATTTCAGCATAGCCGAGATAGACAAGGCACCGTTGTGTCTGTAGACTGCCCAGTTAGATCATGGTTATTTCCAAAGTGCAGATAGGGAAACACGTAGCAATTATGAATGCAACAAGCAGGCATCCCACAAAAACACACTCTCCATTGATAGCCATCATTTCAGCAATGTTATTGGTCCTAACTCCTCGACTAGGGTAACGAGGAAATGTAGAAGAGATACTCAGTTTTTAAAAGGCCCTAAAGAATAAAGAAAGAAAAAAAAAAGAAAAACCATGTGAGCAGCAGTCGTTACACTGACCTGAAAACATTGGTTGCCCGCAAAGAACTATAGTATGCCAACCGAGCTACCAACGTGGCTGTGCTTCCTTCCAAATTCACTGGTATGTTGTGTACACATGGTTGTCAACTTTTTGGGAAAACCACCTCAATAGAATTAGCCCCAGGCACGGGGCTGCCTGGAATAAACTTTTCATTCTCATTACAATTCAATACCAAATATTTCTTGAAGCGAAACATTTTGACAGAATTGCCCGTCTGGTTAGATTAATTACGACTTCCAAGTGGGTACAACCAAAAAATAAGTATTTTCCCTACGTTTCAGAGCCAATTTGGTTCCTTCTTTAGGGAGAGTGACTACAGGGATGTTGAGGCGCAACTTTTAAGCTTTCATGGTCGAGGTGATGGTGGGGGTGGAGGAGATTGGGGGGAAGAGTGATTGTTTAATTCTTCTTGGCTACTTAAGGGTGGTAGGCTGAGTGCGGTCCGTGCTTACACTGTCAATATAACCTGACGGCAGGTCCCCTTTGGAACAGTGTCTTTGTTGGTTGGTCTCAGTTGCAAGAAGTTCGGTTCCTTTGAAGAACTCTTATGGTCCGTGTCTTCCGAATGTTCGGTAGTGGGGGGGTGTCACTGTCTGAGGAACATTCTGACATCAATTTTGTACTTCGCTAGAATAGCAGCTTGGGCTCGTTGGTTTTCCATCCTGGTGTTAACAGCGCAAAACGTAGACGAGAAACGAGATGAGAAGACGACACAACAAGCGCGGACTTTCAACCTATTGCAAATAGAGTCGAACATTCTCAAATTTGTGTTGCTGTGATGGGAGAAGGGGGGGGGAGAGAGAGAAAGAAGTGGGGGAGTTGGATTCTTTTTGGCTACTTAAGGGTGGTAGGCTGGACACAGTCAGAGATGGTTAATTCCCTTTCTTCTGAATATAAACTGATGGCAGGTTTCCTTTGAAATGGTTTAAGCTGTTTCTGGCGTTTCCAGGGCATCTACAAAGTTGGCATTTCCAAATTCCCCAAGTTTTCAAGGTTTTCCCTGAGTGCTTTTGCAAAATTTCCCAAGTGACAGTACAGAACTTTATTTTATGTCAAGACGGGCTGACACCATGTCGCTCGATGCTGTCCCTCTCTAGTAAGCATGTTAAAAAATAAAAAAGTGACTTAGTCCAGTTTGAATAGCAAGTAGTAGTGTTTATTTTATTCAGAAAGGAAACAGAAGGGAGGGGTTAGTAAAATGGACAGCAAATATAATATCTTCGAAAAATATGGTAAAACTCATTGCAAATAGAGTCGAACATTCTCAAATACGAATAAACAGGAGATGAATACAGAAGCAAATATTTTCGAATATGAGCCATTTCTATTAACAGATAGCAAACTCATTGCATGGTATGAGGCGCAAACTTTGTCACAAGTGAGATTATCTCTCAACAGCTGGTAAGACAACCTCAACTATCCTGACATACTCTCAGCCAATGCACAACGCCTCAGTGTTGCGTTTCATTGCTTTGAAGAGTTCATTTTGGTTTAGATGAGGGGCACCTGCATCTCGGCGTCAGCCAACGCTTTGTTTTTAGAGCTCAAGTTCCTTCAATGAAGCGGCGGCACACGTCCTATCCCAGTCATTCTGCAATGCATAGGTCCTTTCTGTCCTCGTCCTCCTTCCGCCACGTATTTTCCCCACGGACCATCTGAAGGATGCTTTTGGTCAGCTGCACAGTCAACGTCCAATTTTTCGGACTCTCGGTCGGCCACGAAAACGTCCGAAAATTGGGCAGTTCTCAAAGATGAATGCATGTCTTTTGCTGCCCTAAAGGTCTCAAATCGCAATAGGCACATCCGAAAAAGCTCTGAAGGCCTACTAGTACATTTATTAGGCATATCGGTGCTCGTAGTGTGACAGGAGATGGTGGGTGCACGCGTGTATAGTTAAGGAATACATATATACCGTGTCCCGTGACACTTGCCCCCTCCCACGCTTATTATGCTTCACCGCAACACTTTCGCATATGCTTCGCCACGTAATATTGTTGTACTGAGGCAAAGCTAACTTTCAAGAACCAGCATTATATGCAACGCGCCGTGGTTTCCGAGCTTCGAAGCCATTTGCGAGGACCATAAAGGCGGAGTGGGTGCCATTACTGACAGCGGTAAATTCTTTCAATGAGAAACACCACACAGAACGGCAAGAAGCTTAATAGCGAACATCGAAGCAGCTAGCATTGCCACGATGGTGGCTAGGGCTGCCAGTGGATCTGCATGCTAGAACGCGGGTTCGAGGCGGCGAGGTCATCAAAATGGCGGTGGTGCAACTCTGGCACCGCAACACTGGCAACTCCAGCGGACCACACGGCGTCAAAGATGATTCCTTACGATTCCTCTGTTACTCGAGCCAGCATTACCGCGACTTTCGCTCCCTTTCAATAAAATTACAGCCAATTTTCCCTGATAGAAGCACAAATTCTCTGAGTATTTCCAGATTATTCAAATTCCCTGAGAATCCCCGGTTTTGCCGGTTTTCCCAGTTTCCCAACAACAGTCGTTTTTGTTGGTTGGTCTCGGTAGCCAGAATTTCGGTTTCTTCGAAGGCAATTTCTCCAGACAGCGAAACCCCAACCTGAACACTCAGAAGATGTGGACCATAAATTTGAAGGTTACTTGAAGGATTAGAAAAATTTTTGCAGCTGAAGATTGAAGATTCGCAAGATGACGTCCTTTATAGTGAGACAACTCTATTAGTTAGAAAAGTGTTTCAGGGACCCTTTAAGCCTAAAAACGGATGCAGGTAAAATTACACTTCCACTTTACAGTCTCCTCCTGAACAACAAAAAGCACACACCAAAGCACAAAGAAAACAAAATACTGCAGTAAAACACGTTGTGGGGCTAGTTGGTGCATAGCTTTCAATAGGTGAAGCACCAATAGTGACGGCACACAAGAAGAAATACAGACAGGACAAGGCGTCTTGACAAGGAAGCGCCTTGTCCTGTCTGTATTTCTTCTTGTGTGCCGTCACTATTGGCGCTTCACCTATTGAAAACAAAATAAGAAGACGTGTTCACACACACGCACACACACACACCGCACACATGCATGCACCAGCAAACATACCTGGGTGTTATTTACGTTGCACTGCAAATAACGTTCCTCAACAGACTTTGCCGCAAGCGTCCACTTGTCTGGAGGGTCATGTTTATTCCTGTAGCCAAGCTTCACCTCAAGGCTAAGCAGCGGGTTCGCAGCTTTTTTTTTTTTTTTGTGAGTATGGAAATAAGAAAAGCATGGCAAGTTCAGTATAAGGACCAGGATAGCACAAGTTTGCAACCTACTTGCTCGCTAGGAGTGTAAATGTGCCACCAGTGTAATTTACATGGGCAAAATGGTTTTAAAAATGTTAGTACTAACTTTGTAAATTGCTAGTTATACAAGACAAACTCTGTAGATTTATTTAAACACACTGCTGTCTCAGCATTCAGACATCGCAGGTGTGATACCTGCTACAGGAATATGTCAGGACAAGGTAAATATCAACACAAAACATGAAAAACCACCATGCAGCATGTTAACAATGCTTGATAATAACTCTTCAGATTTGAGGAAATCGTTCCCTTGTCATGTTCCCTGTTGCAGGTTCCATAAGGCGGATAATTTGCAAACACACTTGGCATAAATAACCATCAAATGCTTTTGAATGTGGTTAGGCTGATCAAGAAAAAGTATGTAAATGTGATGTAGATTCTGCACTGAATCAATTCAAAAGCTGTGCAACTTGTCTAAGGATGAACCTCACCTGTCACTGGGAGCAGTTCTATGTTCTTCGATGGACCAAGAGCATGCATTTTTTCTATTCTGCACATTTTGTTGGAGATTCAACAATGAACAGATCTTAATGTGCAGAGGAAACATGTCATTTGCACCAGACCAATTTAATGTGTTGTAAACTGTGCAGTAAAGAAATATCCTAGCAGTGGAATCTGTCATAAGTTCTAATGAGTTTGTTGTTATACTGGGAGCTCCAAACAACCTGGACAAATTTTATGCTAGTATTTAATGAATAAATAAATACACCAGCATAACCAACATCCTACATTTCAACCATAGCAGCTAATAACACCTATGCTTTCCTGGGCTTCACTGCCTGCTGGCTTTATATGGTCATGATTACCAGTCTTCCTCAGGGATTTAAAATACTTTCCACAAGCTCAAGAAAAAGAACCACATAAAAGACTACTGTATCAGGTACATCTTGATGTGCTCTGTAACATTTCAAATAATAAATGCCAGTTTGTTGAATAATTAAACATCTGGATAGGTGACCTTGACCAATGCACACTACATAAAAATGTCAAAGTTGCTCAAGACAGCAGACATTGCCAGCCAAACGCCTTTATAATGAAATGCTTAGAAGTACCAAAATCCCTCATTACACATCGGGTCACTTCATTGTACAGATTGCGTACCATACCACTTGCAATAGATCAGGCTAAGCATGTTCAGGAAAAGAAAACCTTTGTTCAACATGAATTTGAGACATATTTAGTGAAAGAAACCACTAATATTAATTCTGCACCCTTAGCCTGTGTTTGCAACCTGCCTTGGGAAAACACAGGGAAGGCGAGATGGAAATTTGAGACGAGAAAAACAAGAAAAAGGAAAAAGCGGGAGCCAGCGTTTTGTCAAAGGCCTTGTCTTTTTCAAGGCCTGTCATAAGGCCTGTCTTTTCAAGGCCTGTCTGCAGTTTGGCATGCATTGCTGTAGTCTATATACTTTTGCTGCCAGGACTACTTAGTAAAATAATATCTGCAATATGTTAGTTAATTTGCATTAAATTTGAGAAGAGTTGGGAAAAAGTGAGCTTACTCATTGGATGGGAGTCACTGTGGATAATGTCCAGCTGAAGGATGCCTATAAGGTTTTGCATCCACCGTGAATAGTCAAGGTCCTCATCTGATCGTGGCCCGGGAGCTTGGAATGCAAAGACGATGTGGTTAGCTGTCAGATTTGGATCCATTCTAGATGTATCTGAGAGTTCATGGATGACATTGCAGTTTGTGGGCTGGCCGCCATGACCACGCGGTATGTGCCAGGTGTCATCAAAAGTGCCCATGGGAAGCAAGGTATCCTTCTTGCATATGGTCGCAAGAATCTGGTCAGCATTGGACGGGGCTGGAGCTGCCGGGAATGTTGCAGAACAGTGAAACAAAAGAGGTTAAAGTGTATTTTGAAGAAATATGCACAGAGACACAATCAATAAAAAGAAAATGTACGCTGGCTTTTACACTTCTATGGCCACCTCGTCATAATGAAACACAGAGGTTCCAACATGACCGACATCCCTGAAGAAATCATGCGATAGTTCTGTTACATCGAGGTTTTGGTTTCAAGACTGAGCGTGGGGAATTACAATGCCAAAATAATGTATACCATTAACAGATATAAAATGATGTTTCTTCCCCTTCCTTCTGCTAAAAAAAAAGAAGAATTACTATTTTATCAAGTACACCCTTAACAAATGTATAACATTGCTTCTTCCCAGAATTATTTTCAAAGAAGAGGGGGATGGTGTTACATCGGGGTTTCGGTTTTGAGACTGAAACTTATTCGTCCTCAGGGGGCATTGTGACAGCGACGCTGAGCCTATTTAAAGCGCCACACTCTAAATAAACTCTCTCTCAGCCTCAGTCCCCATCTGTGTCTCTTCAGGCCACCGTTCCAGCCTACCCAACATGCGTGGCATGGTGATCATGGCAGCCATGCCGTCATCACAGTTCCTACCAAAAGGCTCATAAAAAAACTAATCAAGCTGCGAGTCCGGCATCCGCACTTTTATGGCAGTGTTTACCATTTTTAGTATGCAGTAGCTGTACACTAACAAGCTGGCTTATGGCAGCAAAGGCCATTTTGGTGCAGTTATTTTGCAGCCATTATTTTTTAACAGCAATGAATATTAAGACAGTTCATTCCAGTAGAACTGTGGTTGTCTACCGGTACAAATCCCATATAATTCTGTTGTGTATACATGACAGTTGCTATATCCCACAGTCTAAAGCCGATACATAGGCAAATTCATTTCTGCTGACACTGAAAAGGCAATCCTTCCCGCCACCCTGCTCCGAATGCGAAAACCTGTGAAGTCATTTCAGCGACAACTGAAACGGACCGGACGAACGGCGTCCGATGGAAACGAATAAAAAAATAAATAACCGAGGCGCCAGAAAGAGGCGTCAACTGCCGAGGCCACACGCGGTGATCGTCTTCTCTCCTTCTCCGAACCGCACACGGCGACGGTGTGGAGCGAAGGGCTGGGTACAGGTATTACACGCGGCGGCTCTCTTTGAGGCGTCATTGACGACGACTGGAGTGGAGAGGGGTCAATAGACAGAGAAGCGAAAAGGAGGAGGTTTTACTTTGGAGGGGAAGCGACTCCCTTTCCTCCATGCTACTAGCTCCCGCGCATGTGTGCATGCTTTACGCGCGAATGTCATGGGACACGGTTCGCAGCTCGAATTTGACGAGAATTATCCCCGGGGCTCAGAAGTTGACCCTAGTTGCGCCCATTTCGCAGCTCGAAGCGAGGATCGAGAAATTCACAGCACCGCGATACAAACCCACTACATCATCGATACATCATCAGCACTTCTCGCCAAAGCTCGGGGTGTCATTCTGCGCCAGTGAGCTTGGCTTTTCGCTGGCACGACGCTACCGCGCAACTACGTCTGCTCAAGCAAGCCGAGTTGTGCTGTTTTCACACAGCTAACGTAAGCTCTCATAATACTGCTGGTTTCGTGCATGAATACTCAAAACATAGCAGTTCATTTGGGAGAATTTTTGTTTTCAGCACTTCACGAGCGAAAAGTGATTTCGTCAAATTTTAAAATGATGCCTCCGAACTTTTCATTCATGGTCCTACCAGACAGGAAGCTTGGAACTTCAATGCGTGCAGGATACCGCAAAAACTTGCCGGAGAAATAGAAAAATATCAAATTGTCCATTCCATCACGTCCGACGTCGGTGAGAAGTCAACGCCAAGTGCGAGCAAGCATCAAATGAAAGTCCTCACCTATCAGGCCGCCGATCAGGAAGCAGACCACCTGAAGTATAAGCACAATCGCCACTATGCAGGCGAGCTTGCGACCGCTTAGGTTTTCGAGAATGCTCCCAGCCATTTTGACGTACTGACGGACTAAGCGAGCGCGGACACCGTAGACAAGGCCGCGCGCTCACGCTCAGGCACCACAGAGATGGGCATGCATGGGCCAATAGCGCACACACACCCGCTAAGCGGACAGGTTTCGTCATACAGTGAGCAATACTTAAACTAAAGATATTAATGTATAGCCTCTAAGATTACAAACATTCTTGTTGGCCACATTGGTGTATTTACATTATACATGATGATGTTTTCTGTTTTCTATACTTTTTTAGATAGTTATTTTGGGAGGAGGAGGGGAGTGAAAACTAGTTAAAGGAAAGGGGGATATAAAGAAAGGAAAAAAAATAGGAGGGAGAGCAAAAGGCTAGGTGGCGACAGCCGCCGCCCGTTACAAAGGGTGTAGCCTCTATCCATCCATCCATCTATTTATACACACATGGTTTTCAGTGCATCGGCGTTGTACATATTAATTATGTGGTTTACTTATAGAACATCAATACTGGGCGTGGATTTGGATACCACCTACACGTGAAGTCTAGATCCACGTCCAAGAAAGTGGCGCCTTCTGAATTTAAAATACAAATCTTTAAGGCTATGCTTTCGCTGGTTGAATATGCCGGACGCGATTTTGAAATTTGATAACACATCATAGACGTCGGGTTTCGGTTTTTGGGCACTACCAATTATTTTATAATTACAACTTTACCGTAATACATGCAGTATTATTGTTGTATATTATAAATGTGCTTGTTGTTTATGCGACACCATGGCATAGAGAAAGACATTTCTTTCTCTATATGAGACCACTGAACAGCTTGTACTGTTCCAAGCCAAGCCAAGCGTCTTCTATGTTTAGCATCACGTGGTACTTGATCACGTGTCTAGCAGTGTCAACCGGTGTTGTTTGCACGGTGTTTGTCCCTTCGATCTCTTTACACGCTTTTACATCTCGCTAGGATGCGTTGAACCCGGCGGACGAGATCTGCAAAGCAAAGAGCCTCAGAATGCCTCGGGAGCGCAAGGGAGCGAACAAATTCAAGGACGCCGACCTCGACGGCTCGGGCGGCGTTGGAGGTGGACCGGGCGACATGAAGCTGCAGCCCGAGAGCCCGTCCACCAAGAAGCGTCGCACACCGGCGGCTCAGGCAAGCCCTTCGATACCGGACTTGGTGCCACCGCCTCCGATGACGGGCTACGGGGAGACGATCGTCGCCTCGAACCCCTTCGACGACTCCGTCACGTCGCAGCAACAAAGCCACCTGCACCGGCGGCCACCGCCGCAGCACGCCATGCTGCACCAGCCTCCGAACGTCTCGCAACCCCAGATGCCGCCTTCGGGTGGGCCCGTAATGCCACCGTCGGCGGCGATGCACCCGAAGCCGATGCCCATGTCCTCGGGTAAGGTCTACCCTCCCGATCAGCCGATGGTGTTCAACCCGCAGAACCCGAACGCGCCGCCCATATATCCCTGCGGCGTGTGCCACAAGGAGGTGCACGAAAACGAGCAGGGGATCCTGTGCGAGAGTGGGTGCAACTTTTGGTTCCACCGCATCTGCACGGGCCTCTCGGACGCTGCGTTCTACCTGCTGACGCAGGAGATCTACGCTGAGTGGGTGTGCGACCGCTGCCTCTCGTCGAAGAGCATACCACTCGTCAAGTTCAAGCCGTGATGTGGTGCGCTTGTGTTGTGCGAGGTGAACGCTGGTTACTCGTGCGATGAAGAACTCGAATTCTTAAAATCCTGAAGTCCCTTCTGTAGCGAAGCCAGAGACTCAAGACAGAGTCATAGCTGTCATGTGCTGCATATCTACAACTACAAATGTATTTTGCTTGCAAATAGGTGCAGCACTCGTCATGCCCGATAACACCAACACTGAAAGCCACAGGCTCACTTAAGAGAAAGCTTTAGCTCGGGCCCAACTCCGACGCGGCCTACTCAAATACATGTAAAACGCAAAAACGTTTTTCTGAGATAACCCCTGGACCGATTTCGATGAAATTTGTTGCATTTGAGAGAGAAAGTTATTGTAGTGACTGTTGGAAGCGGAATTTCGATGTAAGGCCTGAAGATTGTTACAAGAATTTTCAAAAATTCGAAAGTTTGAAAAAAATAGAAGCATGAAGTTTACAAATTAGTAGCTCTGCACCAAGAACAGATATCGTGGTTTTGTAAATAGCATTCATTAGATCATTGAAAGCGGACAAATTTGATATGTCGTTTTATGTCTTACAGGAATTTGTTACACCGTGAACAAGGGTTCTGAAAAAGCTGTATTTACATACTACTCAATTTGTTGAGATACATGTGTAACATATCAATTTTGTCCGCTTTAGATGTACTATTAGATGCAACTCACAGTATTGTAGTATCGTTTTTCATTGCTAAGTTGCACGGTTCTAAACTTGATAGTTTCATAAATTTTCTATTTTTGCCAATTTTCTGTAAAAAATTGACGACTGAAATAAAGTATTCCAAATCAACAGTCACTAGATTTTAAGCTTTTATTTTAAATGCAACAAACCTTGACAAATTTGGTGTAGTGGTTGACGAGAAAAATGAATTCTCCTTTTACATGTATTTACGTAGAAGCACCCAAGCTAAAGCTTCCTCTTAAGGTACGTTTTGTGGTAATGGACTTTTTTTTTTTTTCTGATAAAGAGCGTAATGGGGGGGTGTTTGACTAAAATCTGTGTGCAGTGGTTCATGATGGCATGGTATTTATACGTTTTCCTACCATAAGCGATAAACAGTGACCAAAAAGGAGAATCTTCCGCCCGGAGTGAATGTTATGGCTAGGGCACTTGTACAAGATATTTTTTTCTCCCATAATATTATCTAGTGTCAGAATCAGTTGTTGGTGTCTTTAATATCTTTATAACTGATTTAATTTTGATACATTTCAAGGAAAGTACAAGAGCTAAGGGTGCACAGCGTCTTAGGGGTGCTATTGTACCTACTGTATAAGTTTTAATTTGCATATCATGATTCACATAAATAAAGCTCACAGCACAGTACATTGGCTGCAGCAACTTTTAGGTACATTTCTTTGCATGAAATCTTAACAAAGGCTTGCCTCAGAAAACTTCACTTTTTCTTGACATTGAAACAGTAAAATTTGCACAATGCAAGAACATTTACATGTGTCATCATAGCCAGTGTAATGGGTATGGGTAACTTACATTTGTGGTAAAAGCTTCTTTAGTAACTGAAACCTAAGTTGCTGCTACCAAGGCATGATGTCAAGAAGCTGCTAACAGCAGTGATTATGAAGTCAGAGGACCAGGCTAAAACAAAACATAGTAGACAACAGTGATAACTCAATAGTACTTGTCAATTAAAGTCATGCATTCATGTTTGCATGCAAAATTGTGTATGGCCACTGCTTGTTAAGCAAGCTTGAAGGTGTTCTTACTACAATGTAGACAGCCATGGCTTTCACATTGTGGCTATGGTTGCATGGTTGTCCGATGACAAGCAGAATGCTGCATACAAGGCAGCATGCACTGCAAAAGCGTACTCTATTTTGCTGCAATACATTCTCACCAGTAGTGTCATGGCTGGGACTCTGACGAAGCGCCTGTTGGTATACGATTGTCAGCACAACAGTTATCATCCATGAGTGCTGGAAATGGTCATGTGCCATCTATTACACTGCCTATTACTATAATCACATGCAGTTAAGCATTATGAGAAGTATTTCTTTGCTGAAAACAGCAAGGGGGGGGGGGGAGTTGCTGATTTGGGAAAAATTTTGGGACACATATTACTAATTAATTATTGGATGTAACAAATTAAATCTAAAATGTTTACCCTGGTATTGGCACGGGACGAATCTGTATGCTTATGAAAATGTATTTTTTGTGTCAGATGTAATTACTTAAAACAAGGTTAAACTATACCTCGATGAACATGATGAAACTGGGGCGACCATTAGTGAAGCAGTTGGTGCTGCCCGCGTTCCTGTGTTGCAAGTCTCTGACCTGCAATTCGCATTTCTCATGGATCATTTGCACGTGCTTGTTGTTTTTACACTGTTATTTTTGCTGCACTCTTGTGTCAGATATCTCTGCCATGTATAAGACGAGAGCTGTAGCAGAACTTGTGTGCCATTTTAATAGCAATCATTTGATTTCGTGTGTCATGGGTATATATTTATAACA
Source organism: Dermacentor variabilis (assembly GCF_050947875.1). Taxonomy (NCBI): domain Eukaryota; kingdom Metazoa; phylum Arthropoda; class Arachnida; order Ixodida; family Ixodidae; genus Dermacentor; species Dermacentor variabilis. The sequence continues at coordinate 21,320,198 of NC_134577.1, forward strand.
TCTACACTTTCTTTTTCATTTTGCTTCATAACTTCAACAATAATTAAATTTTTTTAATCCTGTAAGATATCATGGTAATGAAATTATGTAAATATTGTGATGGAAACAGTGAGAGCTCAAGAAGTAAGCATGTAGGACAACATAGCCCATTTCAGGTAACTAACCTTGTCATGTAAAATCTGTTCCACAAATGTTTTCTTAACCCCCTGATGAAGGCCTCTAACTGCTCTTGATGACATTCATTGCAGTGGATGTTGCATAGCAGTGTAATTGGCCCGATTATTTACAAGCATTGTTTCTTATCTCGGTTATCACTCAACCCCGCGTTCCATTACCTCGGTCAGACAATGAATTTCGACCATGATAAGATAAGTGTGGCAGCGGCATGCTCTCTTTTACAAGAGGTGCATTGAAGCTGCCTAGTTTCAGCGATGAAACTCCTCGCATTAGCCGTTGCAGTTCTTTGTTCTGGTAGGTGATGTTTGATTCTTCCTTCAATGAAAATTTTTAACCATGATGCAGAAACGAAGGCTGTTATGTGCAAAGATGCTTGTGCATAAAGTGTAAAGAGATTGCGCAACCCAAGAGTAACTTGCATGGTTGCGTTGATGATGTACATTTTCGTGTCGCATGGCAGTAGTTGTTTCTGTTAGGATTTGTTTGGACATGTATGTTTCAAGCATGATCTCGGACTCCCATGTACAGTCAGCCTGTTGGGCTTGTGAATATATATTAAAATGAACAGCTTCATCTTGTGTGAGTTCTTTGTTGGCTGCAGCAGTGACAATGGTGCTGTCAATATTTTATGTACTTATAGCCTTACGAAGCAACTGAGGGTGGCTGGTGTAGTTTGTACACGTTATACACCCATGCTTCTCAAGCTTTTATGCTGGTCTTGTTAGTCTTACATGATTAATTTTTAACAGTTATGTTGCTCTGTTGAAACGAGCACTGAACTCCAGAAATGATGGTAGTCATCTATTGCTGCAGACAGACCAGTCCTAATTTCACTGCTGTGGAACCATGTGATTTTCATACACCATGCTAATTGTTTGTCAAAATTGACATCTGTGTAGATAGTTAGCCTTGGTTTGTATGCAGACAGTATCACAATTTAGTTGTTGTTTTCGTGCGTTTGTGAAGATGAAAGAAAAACTTGCGTAATATGTCCCACCTGCTTCCTTTTTTGCAACAGAACTGCTTGTTGGCCTAGTTGGTGCTTGCTAAAAGACATGATTTTTGCCGCAATTGAACACTCACAAAAAGGAAGACACATAAAGCCACCTGTGTTGTCTTTATGTGTCTTCCTTTTGTGAGTGTTCAATTGCGGCAAAAAACGTCTTTTTTTGCTTCTTTTTTAGCTGGCCCAGTGTTTTCTCGCAGTTTGAACCTTCCTGCAATTTCTGATGCTGATAGAGCATGCAAGGATGCCCTCGGGCCTGATATCATTGACAATGACCCTACGTACATCCTGAGCCCAAACTTTGATGGAATTGCGAAGTATCCTGCCGGTGTATTCTGTATGTGGACATTGCGTACACTGCCAGGCAAGGTAAGTGGTGAGAAAAAGAAAATTAAATTCTGGGGTTTTGCGTGCCAAGCCCATGATATGATTGTGAGGCACACTGGAGTAGGGAAATCTGGATTAATTTCAACCACCTAGTGGTGAGAAAAACAATGTTATAGCACCGTACGATTTGATGCACACATGTGCATAATGGCATGGGAGTGAATTCAGCAGAATTTCGTGTTATACATGTGTAGATTTCCATTCATTTGATTCCTGTTAATTCAGTTTAACAACGGAAGACAGCGAAAATGCATGTTGCTGGCCGAGCGCTGCCGATGAGATAAAGAACGTCCTGGCGCTTCCTCGTCGCCAGTCACGACGCAGCCGACCTTGTTCACCGAATGCACGCTTGAGAGCAGCACAATACCATTGCGTAAACGCTCCGTCATGTGTTTCTTTTTTCATATTTTGCTGGCTTTTTTTGCAACCCCCAAAAAAGGACCATGTGAGATGTATTGTAAAGAAAACAACTCGATCGATGGTTTCTGAAAGTGCTCTACAAATCAGCGTATTATACTTAGGGTGCTCAGCCTGTAATTAAATAGGTGGATAATTAAACCAAATTAAAGAGTTATGGGGAAAATAAAAATTTGTCTTACTATAGGCTATTGCGAATGGTATGCATTCGGTTCAATTTGCTTCGGACGCGCCTTTCATTTTTAAATTCTTGGCTCAAGTTATGTGAAACACATTTTATAATATATATATATATATATATATATATATGGGGGGGGAGAGAGAGAGAGAGAGTCTGTGGCTTCATGTGACTGTGACTAAGAAAAATCGGTCGCCTCAGTTCCACTTCTTGTCCGTATATGAACAAGTTCTTTAGATCCGGTGAAAATATAGCAAACAAAATAAAATAAATCAGAACAATAAAAGATGACACGTATGAAGATTTAATTAACACATTTCAACCGTGGAAAATGTTGCAACAAAATCTTCATACATGCCATCTTTCTTTTGTGCTATGCTGTAGGTGTGTGCATGTGCTTGCGGTTCCTCGCATAAAGGGCTTCGTGGTTATACAATTAAGCACGATAATATTGCACTGAGAGAGATAATTTTAATTAATGAAAGCATATGTGAAGAGGTTGGCCTGAGGAAGGTGCCGCTGCCCCCTGTTCCACTATTCCACATCGTTACCTTGTTTGTTTTTTATTACCACCCTACTAATGTTGCAAGTGACATGCCGGAAATCAATAAGCAGGCCTTCCTGCCAGGAGGGTGAACAATGAACATCGACATTGTTTTGAATGTGTCAGCACAGATAGTATATGTTTCTCATTCTTGCGTGGCTGGCTTCTCTGTTATAAACAACTTACATTTTTGCAAACAAAAAAGCGCTGTCAAAAAGGAAAGAAAAAGTAGGTGGTCCTTTATCAGTAAATGCGAGAGAAATGCTTTAGCTTTACGTTGCACCTTTTTGAGGTTCCTGATCCGTGATCTAAACTGCGATCACCTTACCACAAAGTTTTGTAGAGGAGCTTACTTGAAACATGTCCTGTCGCTTCAAGGAGGCAAGTCGACGTGCAACTAATTGTGGTCCGGAGCAGGCCGCCGTGAGTACGCTATATACATAAACATATACACGCTTTTACACATACACATACAAGCTCTCATCGCCTAAGTACCTTTGCCATGTGACCAGAATCCCATACTTCATACATATACACTTTTAACAGTGTAAGCTGTCATGGGCTCATCCCAATAGCCATTTCGGTTGGCGATAGTGTCCGCCACTGCCGCCTCCGGTGTCTGTAGCAGCTATCGCCGGGAATAAGGGAAAAAAAAAACGAACCTAGACTCTGCTGGAATCGAACCCAGGCCCGCTGCGTGGAAGTAAGCTAATTTGTTACTCAGCCGCGCAATAGCTTTTTTTCTTTATTTCATTGTATTTATTATAGTAGCAGTCAACCCGACATTCACCAGTTGTTCATAGTCAGAGAATGGAGAGCACAATAAAAGTCGCACACAGAAAGGCAGCGTTCATACTGTGAGTAGAAACGTTGGTTTCACTTTAGAAGGGTAGTAAGGATAAGCACCTCACCAAAATAGGGTACCAGTACGGTTGTATACCGAGTCCATCATAAACATGTTTTAGGTGTAGGGTCATTTGGATAAAATGTACCCTTGTAGGTAACACCGTTTCGGCATTTCGGTCCATCATTCGCGTTTTCCACAAACTGTGCATTCCCATGATAAAAAACATATCGAAAGGTGCACTATTATCAGAGGTTGGCAGCAGGTATCGCACAGTATGAGCGTTAATCTCAAAGTCTTTCTTTAAAGTCCGTAGGAGGTCATCCCAGAACAAGATGGCGTCGGTGCAGCTAACAAAACAATGTTCAATTGTCTCTGGTACATTACAAAGGTGACAGTTAACAGAAGAGACAAAGATACCCTTTTTTTGTAGCCATGTTTTTACCAATATGGTTTCACTATGAAGTTTATACAAGAATGTTTTGCAGCAAGGGGATAAATACATTTTGCGAACTCGCTTTAGTACATCGTGGCCTGGCCATTTAATGTATAATGATCGGTAAAATGGAGGCAGAAATAGCGTGGACAGTAAATCGTTGCACAACGTTTTGTGCGACACAGAGTACAAGTATTCAGTGGAAAACTGAACTGTCAGGAAACAAACCGCCAAGTAAACTTCTTGCATGAACCCCCACAAGCATAAACGCAATGAAAGATTTGAAGAAACAACTAAATCAGGTAACACATTAACAAGTGCGATTCGCATGTATGACCGAATTATAGGATGTGAAGTATCACGAAAAAAGAAGAAACGAGACACTATTTGCCGCACATAAAGATGTACTAAGCCCAGCCCACCTTCACTAACAGGCCTATGAATAATGTCTCGCCTCATGGGCTCAAAAGTATAGCCTAGCACAATGAATAACTTGCAATACATAGTAAATATTGGTTTGCCAAGAATTTATTGCTGGCTTCGGCTTTCCCAAAAATAGAAAGTCATTGTGGGACGAATGTCTGGGCGTAACTTTGTAGGGCCGAAACCCGTTTTTTCCAATAGTGTGCGCTTAATTTATATGCGTCTAGCGGCACACCAGGATACTTTGGTGGGACATCAGTCCACTTAACGCCTGCAAGTGTTTGCAAGCGTGCTGCGGAAAAATGCTCCATAAACACGTCCGCGCGCGAGGGGAGGTGCAATGTGACATGCGCCTCGCGTAGCGTCGATGCGTGCACATCTTGCATTACAGTTGCATATTATTATACACTAGGTAGAACGCCATAAAGTAGTCGCACAGGTGGCGGCATAAGAAAGCGAAAGAAGGTTTCACAAAGAAAAAGAAGTTTAATGTGATGTATACAAGAATGCTAGAAAAAAAATATACTATATTGTGTACCTGAGTAAATCAAACTGACCAGGTGACTCTGCCGCCGCCGCGTTTCAAAGGGATGCCAATATTCATCATCAGCATGGTATCGTGCCACTTGCCTTGTGATGTGAAATGCGCTCCGCGTAGCGTATATAAATGTGCCCTTTGAATTGTGCTTGCATAATAAAAAAATTACTTTAGATTATGAGGCTTTACGTGTCAAAACCACGATCTGGTTATGAGACGCGCGGTAGTGGGGACCTCTGGAAATTTTGACCACCTGGGATTCTTTAACGTGCACTTAAATCTAAGCATACAGGCATGGAGGAAGTTTTCCTTCCTCCATGCATACAGACGTTTTCGTACTTCGCCCTAATCGAAATGCGGCCGCCGCCGCCGTCGGGATTCGATCCCGCGACCTCGTGCTCAGCAGCCCAACATCATAGCCACTAGAGTGCACTACACTACGGTACTCTATTGGACGAGCGGCTAGCTGGGGCGGCGCCTGCTTGGCAGAGGGACAAGCCGCAGCTCGACGGTGGCGCCGGGCGGACAGTTCAGCTGATCGTTCTCGTGAAAACGACGCGAAGAGACTTCGCCACTTTATTCTATGACTTCGCCGCGAAGACCCTGCAGCGCGTGGTGCCGTAAATGGAGCTCCTATGCAGCCGCTCCTCCAGCTACGTGTGCCGTGCAGGCCCGCGACTTTTTTTTTTTTTTCCCTCTTTGACACTCCCAATGCTAACGAATTAAAAAAAAAAAAAACCAGAGCACATCCAACGCAGATGCTAGAATTTATGCGAAGGGAAGCGATTAATTATATTCTTTAGAGCTAACGGCAATGCGTACGATTTGGTGATGGCATGTTCATGCATGCACAAAAAAGTATTTAGAGATTCTGTGCCTTTTGTGTCACAGTTGGACATACCTATTCTGGAGGATTCGCCAAGAACGCGCACACCCCTAGTGGCGCATACCGAATGCCCAGTTACCCCCGTCCGGCGTCGACTGAATTGTCTAAACCACACATGTGCTTACAAGAGCTCCTATGCCTAAATTTCGGCTGTCATTTGCCACCCTTCCCGTTACGCGGCAGTGCAACAGTTAAGCACGGTCTTCTCATGAGCTACACCTTTCTCCTTAATTTTAAACTGCACTCCACAAGAAAGTTCGCACCCCTTGGGGCGTATCTCGTCGGCAAACAAGGCTTTGTCTCGCCTGCGTTTCCTTCCTTGAACGCTCTGCGCTCGCCGTACTTTCCTTCCAAGAATGCTACGTCACGCTGATAGCGTGCATGTTATTCGTGTCCTCGAAGTAGCGGGCGCACGGTATTAAAGAAAGGAAAGACGCGGAAAGATGGCGATCTCTGTTTGGTGACAAGCCTCGAAAGATGCTAACTTTTCTTAGAGTGCTAAAATCTACACCCTAAAAGCAGTTTTCACCTAATCCTAGTACCATGTTGTCCGGCTAGCCTCGAGGTTTTTGATCTGCAGCACCAGCAGCACAATAAAATTAAAAAAGATATTTAGCATTAGGAGTGTCAAGGTGGAAAAAAGTGTGTGTGTGTGTGTGTGTGTGTGTGTGTGTGTGTGTGTGTGTGTGTGTGTGTGTGTGTGTGTGTGTGTGTGTGTGTGTGAGAGAGAGAGAGAAGCCGGTTACTATATATAGTCAACTCTCGTTAAGACGAACTCGGTTAAGCTAAAGTCTCGCTTATAACGAACAACACGGTAAAATTTGGTTGGTTTTCCATAGACTCAATGCAAAAAAAAAAAAAATCCGCGTAAGACTAACCGCCTCAGACGTACTCTTCGGTTAGGACGAACATTCGGAGCGACTGCCATCGCTACCAATCCTGTAGGCACCCTATATTGGGGCGGCATTCTGTAAGAGTCCACCTAATGGACTGTCCATTTCGGCCACTGCTCATTGGATGCAGCTGTACGAGCGAAGAGGAGCAGCGTTTGAAATGGACAGTCCACTAGGTGGATTGCTACAGAATACCTGTGGCGCACATCGCCCGTGCACAGAGACGAAAAGAAGAGAAGGAAAGAAAAAAAAAGCAATAAAAAAATCTTGGCCAGCGCCATTTCTCAGCAGGAGCATGTAGCTTCGCGTCAGCATACGGGTCCTTCAGGCTCCACCACGACTGCGCCACGCGTCACAGACGCCATTCTTTCACTCTGCCGCCTCACCAACCGTCGGTTGCGTACTCTTGCCGTCTCTAGGAGCACTGCACAGACTGGATGAAACCAAAGAGTACCACTTGAAGAAAGTTTGTATAAGTGCTTTTTATGTCATTTTCCCTCATTATAAGTCTACTTCACTTACCGTTTTGAAGTAAGATACTTGGATACACCTGGTCATGCTGCCAATTATTTTTTGGAGGGCACTTCCGTTAAGACGAACTTCTTATAATAGGAACAAATTTTCATGATCTCTTCGAGTTCATCTTAAAGGGAGTCTACTGTATATATAAAACGTGATCATATTGTATATAGAATATGAGATTATCAGATGTTTCGAAGTGGAGTGCTTAGACAGGGTGCAGAAAGCGTTGATGCGGTGTTAGGTATCGCCTGTGGGATTGCGATATGCAGGGTGTCCTAACTATCATGCACAATTACTTAAAGATATGCAAATGCCACCTAGCTGGACAGAACCAATGTAATGTTTGTCGTCGCTTGGGGATACTCGAATTATCTTTTGAATTCCGACTAATTACATAATTCGTCTTAATGAATCAACTTCTCAAATAATATAACTGGATGCCAACCTGAAAAAAACTCCCGACATAGCTTTCTATTCCTCAATACGTGCACGCCATATAAAAGTGTTTTTCCGAGCGTGAAAGAACCCCGCGAATACACGCAAAGTGCCGCGAGCGGCCAGTTGCGTGGCAAGGGAAATATTTCCCTTGCCACGCAACTTATTCCAAGGGAAATAAAGTTGATTGATTGATTGATTGATCAATTGATTGATTGATTGAATGAATACGGTGCAACTGACGGTGGTCTTCTCCCAACCACCGTCAGTTCCACTTCGCTCCTAGAAGATGCAGGGCATGTGTCGAAGGAACTACTGAACAAAAAAAAAAAAAAAAACTTTGCAATGTGGTGAACGAAGTTTAATTCCTGGATCCGGGAATTCTTAGAGTTGCCACTGAATGCGAGCGCAGTTCTCTCGCACTTACCGCTAAATCGCCACTGAAAATTTTCAGAGCTCACGGAGCAGTTGCGTGAATCTCTTGCGGGGAGAGCCAATTAACGCGGTGAAAGCTTATGCGCGCGCTGGTGCAAAACAAACTGGTGTGGTTGAACAGCGGCGTTCAGTTTGCCGGCGTTTGCATGCACCGACCGTTGCTAGCTCGTATGTCCGCCACGTCCTCCTCGGATGTGCCCTGATTGCCATACGTAGACCGTAGACGCATTATTGCGCAGAAACGTTGCGATGAATTCGCGTGACCTTTTCTGCACTATCGCAGTCACATACAATAATAGAAATAGAAAATGTGACGCTTTCTCTATCTCTCAAAAAAAAAAAAAAAAGATGCGTTCAGTATGTCGCATTGAAGACAATGCAGGCGCATCCATCGCTAGTGAGAATGTCAAACCAGTAAAAAAGCGAGTGCTACTCATCGAATATAGGAGGAAGTTCAACTACTTGACTAAGGTAGGCCCCGATAAATATAAGGTTATCGCATGTTTCGAAGCGGAGTGCTGCGAAAGGGTGTAGGAAGATTGATACGATGTTAGATATCACCTGTCGATTGCGATTTATCATACTTTTCTGCGAAATATCGGCTGGCACAACAGCCCACCTTTTTTGCATATATGCTCGCGATTAATGCGCTTTTCTCGGCAAGCTGCGAAGCAGTAAACTTCTCCAGTGATCACAGTCATTGCTAGCAGTGCTAGCAGTGCGAATTGGGAATGACACGAGAATTCTGCTGGTACAACTTCACGGCAATGCGTAACGCATTGCCGTGAAGTTGTAGCAGGGAGTAAAATGAGAAAAGGCCCAACGCTGCTTCACGGCAATACGTCCATCATTGCCGTGATGCCGCACCACGCTTCAACAGAGACGACCAGTGGCAGTGCGAAGTGGACATGGAGAACAAATTTTTGAAGACCGTGGTTTTTATTGACAAGTTATCCCCACATTTTCGTACTAGGCATGGGCATTTCTAGTCTCTGTCCTGGGCCAATCCAGGAAACAGTGCAGTCTGAAAATGTGGGCCGATTTCGAAAACAGCGCAGTTAAGAAGTTTAAGGAGTCCTACGTCCTTCCTATTCGCCTCACGCGAGGGATGACGCGTTAGAGTGCCGTGGGCAGTGACTTAACCCCGTTCTCACTCCCAACTCTCTCAGGAAGATGTCGTCTTTGACCGATGTCAACTAGAGTTTGAATCGCCTTCGACATTCGCATACATACATACATACATACATACATACATACATACATACATACATACATACATACATACATACATACATACATACATACATACATACATACATACATACATACATACATACATACATACATACATACATACATACATACATACATACATACATACATACATACATACATACATACATACATACATACAAACATACATACATACATTGCCTTGCTATGGTTTTTGCTGTGCAAGGAACGACAGTTTCGGGCAGCCTGTTTTATGTCCACTGCAGGACGAAGGCCTCTTCCTGCGATCTCCAATTACCCCTGTTCTGCGCCAATCGATGCCAACTAGCGCCCGCGAATTTCGTAATTTCATCGCTCCACCTAGTCTTCTGCCGTCCTCGACTGCATTTCCCTTCTCTTGGTACCCATTCTGTAACCCTAATGGTCTAACGGTTATCTAACCTGCGCATTACATGACCCGCCCAGCTCCATTTCTTTTATTGATATCAATTAAAATATCGTCTATACCCGTTTGCTCTCTGATGCAAATCGCTCTCTTTCTGTCTCATAACGTTATGCCTAGCAATATTCGGTCTATCGCTCTTTGCGCGGTCCTCAACTTGATCTCAAGCTTCTTTGTCAGTATCCAAGTCTCTGCCCCATATTTCAGTACTAGTAAAATGCACTAATTGTACACCTTCTTTTACAATGATAATGGTAAGCTTCCAGTCAGGAGCTGACAATGTCTGCTGTATGCGATCCAACCCATTTTTATTCTTCTGTGAATTTTCTTCTCGTGATCAGGGTTCCCTGTAATTAATTGACGTAGGTAAACGTACTCCGTCACAGACTCTAAAGGCTGACTGGCGATCCTGAACTCTTGTTCCTTTGCCCGGCTATTCATCATTATCTTTGTCTTCTGCATATTAATCTTCAACTCCACTCTTCCGCTCTCTCTGCTAGGGTAGTAATCTTAAATAACCGTTTTCCTCGTTGGTGAAAGGGTTCCGTTGGCGTTTTCAATATACCCATTCATATTGCCATAACCTCACCGCAGCACATTTCTACCGGCATGCAAGCGGAACCAAAACAATAAAAGTAGCACAGAATTTAGTTCGGTGCGGTCCTTCAAGACAGTCTTAGCTTCACGTGCAAACCCCCCCCCCCCCTCCAAGAAATAGAGTTGCCTGCATCTGGACTAGAGCGTCTGTTATTGCACGTGTAAACCAAATTCAACACGAGAGGATAGAGTTAGCGCCATGATATTAACCTCCTGCCGCCTCAGGTAATCAATTTGGCGTTCGAGGAGTTCTCGCTGCAAGACTCCCCGGACTGCATCCGTGACCGGGTGGCCCTGTACGCCGGCGAGTGGCGACCGCAGCCTGAGCAGCAGCAGCAGTTGGCCGAGAAGCAACAGAATCCGGTCGCGCTGGGCTCGGCTCTCGAAGACCACGGGTCCGCGACGCTTCTGGCTCGCTGGTGCGGGCCCTGGCTGCCGCGCGACTACGCGATTCCGGCCAACACTCCAGCCACGCTCGTGTTCACCTCCGGAAGGCAGGGCACACCGGGACTAGGGTTCGTCGCGCGATACTACCTCACCGACGCTCCCGTCACAGGTGAGTGAAGGATTCAGCGGGTGAGTGAACGGCGAACGAAGAAATGAATGAGTGATACACATTGTCGTGGCGGTGCTCTTGGCAGCGAGGGAAACGACGACACCGCAGCACTCGCAAAGATAGAAAGTGCATTAGTTAGCCGAAATACATACGACGAATGGAATGTGCTGAGGAACGAAGGCAGTTGGACTCGTCACGCAAACATATCTGTCGATTGTTAGCCTACGTCGGACAGCGATGCATAAATCACTAGTGGGTGCGGTCCCGTGAACAGAAGCGCTTCCGAGCGATTGAGATCGTCACAAGCAGGATAATGCAGCCGGCGTCTGGCCACTCGTATATAGCTACAGTCTTGGAGCTAACTCTTCAGCCTTTCTTGAAAGTCAAAGACTCAAACAGAAGCAATGTTATGCTTAGTTCATAGCGTGCGCTATTTAACCTGACACCAACAAAAGAACGCCTCGGTCGTTCCTTGCCGATTTCCAACGGACATTTCCTTCGCGCTCCGTGCGGATCCCACAGCGCGTGAGATCCGCAAATCTTCTAATGAGAATTGCGTTCTTGGCGTTGTTAGACCAGTTTTCTTTGGGCTTTCTAACTGTGCCATCAAAAAATGTGGGCCGATACCAAAGGTGTGCAATCAGAAACGTTGTCCGTTCGTCTGGATATGTGCCGCTTTTGGGTATGTGTCACGTGGTATGCGCCGCTCTTCAATGAACCTCTCTGGCGCCAAATTTGGGTCACTGTCTATGTGCCACTGAGTGTGCGCGGCCTTCACGGCGGCGCCGCCAGAATACGGCGGGAAGCGCGAGCGAGGATCCCGGCACGCATTATGCATGACGTGTTTCGGCTATTCGCATGCTTGGACAGTCATCGTAGATGAATTATGCCTGAATTTTTATTTGTCAATGGGCAACTTGCAAAATAGCGCGTGCCCTTTTCCGTGCAGTGGCCAAACCACTCACTAGAAGATCTGGTTGGAAAACAAAGCCTATCTCCGGTGTTGTTACGTGCGCTGCAGTAGGTCTCTTTTAGCGATTTAACTTGTTTTAAAGCGCCCTTTATTGCTGCTCCTTACTTGTTATGCGTCAAATAATAATTGAATAAGACACCATCTTTTTATTACATTCACGAGAAAAGGGTTGACAGAGTATACTTTCCTATAGGCCATTTGTAGTTGGCTGCCATGCACAGCTGTTTTCTAACAAAAAACCAATGTCCGGACTACTTTAATTCATCTGAGTTCCCGCCCCAAGAGGAATCGCGAGCCCAAAGGCTTTCGAAAAATTCATAAAAGAAAAACAGTCTACCCATGGTTCCCCGATACCCAGCACCTAGCCACCGAGGGGAAATTCAACAGCCTTTACTATATACCGCCAAATTCTAGAAGCTGTTGAACGGGAGCAATGCTTCGTTCTACCAGTCGTTAGACGATAGTATTTAGGTTGCAAAATGTCTTTCTCGCGCTTGCGTAGAATATTTTTGCAAATGATCCATTGGGCTGTAAACCTCTGCCTCTCTTCCGGATATACTGCAGAACATTGCAAGGAGGAAGAACTACGCTGCCGCAATGGCCAATGCGTGGACGAGCGCAAAAGGTGCAACCGGAACGACGACTGTGGTGACGGAACAGATGAGGAGAACTGCGGTAAGTGGCCGACGTTCTCGTGACAATAAAATACTGCCATTAGGTAGCTTTAGCACAGCGACGCACTAATGTAGAGCTACACAGGCTGTTTGTAGCGTTCTGCTTTAGGCAGGTGGGTTACATTATTTTTTTGGCTAACGACTTCCACCCATTTTGCTGAGTTACGTAGAGTGCATTTGGTCGAAGTTTAATGCAGCTCGAGCTCGGTAAACAAGTAAGCAAAGCTATTTATTTCAGAACTAATATCGACGCCAACACCTGCAGTTCAAAACCTGCGTCAGCCCTTCAAGTAAGGTACAGATCAAAGTAGACTCTAATATGGCATTACAACCAAAATATTTTATCAGAAGTGAAAAGCCCAACGCCCTACATCGTGTCTACCGGCAAGAAGCTATAATCGGCGCCAATTATGAGCCAAGTATGGCAAATCAATTCTGTGGAAGCCCGCAAGCTGGAGTAAGGCTCACGAAAGCGAAAAATTTGTCGTTCACTGGGCTGTAGCACTAAGCTATAGGAAGGAAACTCATACGGATATTTAAAAAAGAGAGCTTCGCTGCTCAAGAAAAACACATACGGGTTTCTCTTTCTGAGAAAATCTGTATCCGTTTATTTATGTATATTATTTATTTATTTTTATTATTTGGTACCTATTGCCGGCTTGAGTGTCAGGCCTTGGGCAGGAGTGGGTATATATGAAACAATACACGAACAAGTGACCAATAGATGGGTACAAAAATTCCTTATCAACAGCATCCTAACGTTGCGCACTCGGCACTGCGCATAACAACGTGAGTATTCGATATCGCAGCTCATGTATATAAAGCTTTTGTAGCTTCGTGCCACAGTCCGGTGGTCGACATCGCTTTTGTTTGATAACTATGCGCCCGTCCGCTATCGTCAGGTCCTGAGGTTAGCGGCAACGGGTCGGAGACCTGTGGCCAACCGCTGGCAGACCCGTTCCGCTTCCACGGCGACGAGGACGCGTACATCGTCGGCGGGAGCAAGGCGAAGCCCGAGAGCTGGCCGTGGCAGGCATCGCTCAAGCTGGCCGAGGACCCCGTGTACGGGCACAAGTGCGGCGCCACCCTCGTCGACAGGCAGTGGCTCGTATCGGCGGCTCACTGTTTCCGCACGTGGGTGCGAGTTCCTTTTGCCGTGGCAAAACTATTGGCGTCATCAATATCGTGACCTTTTACAACCTTCACAGCAGGATGAACGCTTCTCCTGGAGATAGATTCCCTTCAGCAAAACTAATAATAATATTTGGGGTTTTACGTGCCAAAACCACTTTCTGATTATGACGCACGCCGTAGTGGAGGACTCCGGAAATTTTGACCACCTGGGGTTCTTTAACGTGCACCTAAATCTAAGCACACGGGTGTTTTCGCGTTTCGCCCCCATCGAAATGCGGCCGCCGTGGCCGGGATTCGATCCCGCGACCTCGTGCTCAGCAGCCCAACACCATAGCCACTGAGCAACCACGGCGGGTGTTCAGCAAAACTGGGCGAGTTGGTATAGGTTGACCATTTTGAACTGTAGCGCACAGAGAAGGAGCACAGGAGAAGAAGGGGACACACACGATGGCTACACGTGCAACTGATTTTTTTTATTAGGAAAGTGCGAGCCTAAATAAAATTAGGTAGCGTTTGCGCACGCGCAGTACAGGGTAAAAACGTCACTGTCACAAAAAAAAAAAAGAAGCATACAGAACGCCTACAGAAGTCCGAACGATGTCACTTTCGATCGAGGTGCGAAATTTCAGCCGGCTTTAGGTGTACAGATAAATTGACGAAGGTAATGGAAGTCAGTTAAGTCAGACCTCCGTGAAAAGTGTACGTATTATTTCTCCACAGATAACACTCATAATCTGATCAGTGCGTCAAATTATCTTTGGGAAAGCTACGAACCTCAGCTACAGTACTGTGCAATGTGCGAGGGAATGCTGGTTAAGCATTGAACCAAAGACTGAATCCTGGTTGGAAGCTCGAACCCTTCATCTCAAAGCGCCGATGTGTTTTGCCGTTGAACAATCCGCCTCGCGAATTTTTTTCTTCTTTAATGCGAGGGTAAATGCCTCAGGGCATACAGAAGTATGGGATGGGGGTGAATAAGGATATTCAACGCAGTTAAGAGTCAACCGGTTCCTCAATGGAGCACATATGCTACCCGTCGGGTCGCTTATGCGACCTGAACTGCTTGAGTTGAAGCACGGCCTCCCAGATCGATCGGGAGGCCGTGGTTCAACTTGCTTCAACGATTCATCAAAATAATTTCCGATATAATCAGGGCAACACTTGACTTCAATCAACCAAGAGAACTGGCTGGCTTCAGGAAGGGATATTCTACATTGGATCACATACATGTCATTTATCAGGTAATCGAGAAATCTGCGGAGTACAATAAACTTCTCTATTTGGCTTTCATAGATAATGAAAGGCAATTCATCCAGTAGAGATACCAGCAGTCATAGAAGCATTGCATAATTAAGGAGCACAGGAGGCGTTCGTGAATTTCGTGAATATCTTGGAAAATATCTACAAAGATTCCACAGCTTCCTTGGTTCTCTACTAGTAGAAAGTTACCTATCAAGAAAAAGGCCAGGCAAGGTGATACAATCTCTCCAATGCTGCATGCTTAGAAGACCTGTTCGAGCTATTAGACTGAGAAGGCTTAGGAGTGAGGATCAACGGCGAATATCTCAGCAACCTTCGGTTTGCAGAAGGCATTATCCTGTTCAGCAACACTGGGGACGAATTGCAACAAAGGATTCTTTCATTGAACACGTCGTTCAAGCAGCACCGATATCGCGCGGCAGCGAAGCAAAATGTTACGAATAACTGTAACTTAGAGACCTTAAAGGCCTGGCTAGTTGGTTCTGCACGATTCAAAATGTAACAGCGCGACATAAAAAAAGAGGGCGTAAACCGAATAAAAGACAAGCGCGAGTCTTCGCCCCAAATCGCGTTGTTTGAGCCGCGAGGAATTCTTTTCATTTTGCCTCAGCTGACGAGGAAATTGTTTTCGCGATTCCAGGTGGGGAGAGCCGTCGGACTGGATAGTGTACGTGGGAAAGTACTACCTCTTCGAGGACGAAGCTACGCAGCAGCTGCGCTACGTAGAGTCCATCTTCATTCACCCTGGCTATCAGATGGCCGTTGTGAGTACGCAGGTTCATGTCGGTTTCGCCCTCTTTTGGCGAGTTTAATTAATAAATAAATAAAATAAGTAGTGTTTCATTATGACATAAAGAAGCCCTAATGTGCTGTAGTAGTAGTTGACAGGGGAACAAACACTGAAAAAGTTGGAACGCAGGAAGAGGTGATACACCAACGAAAACGCATAAGGTACATTACAGAAAAAGAGCATTAAACAATACAGATTATATGAAAGTCCAAAGCAAACAAAAGAAACCAAGAACGCAGACGTACAAGGAGGGTCAAAACGTTGACAATCGTTAATTTCTTTCAGTGAAGTTAGGCAGTGGCGAGGAACGAGTTAAATCGGTTGACGAGTTCGAACTAACAACGGATCAAGGAAAAAAATATATATAAAGAACTTTATTTGAATATATTAGTGTGAGGATAGAAAGGAGGTTATCTTAAGGTCATGATGGTGACGAGTAGATGGATACATTGCGAAACTCGTGATGTCAGCGATGGGGGAAATTTTGTTAATGAAGCTTCCTTACAACCAATCTTTCATCAAGGTGCCGCTTGTTTACCAACGGTGTAC
The DNA here is from genome assembly GCF_050947875.1 of Dermacentor variabilis. NCBI lineage: Eukaryota > Metazoa > Arthropoda > Arachnida > Ixodida > Ixodidae > Dermacentor > Dermacentor variabilis. The sequence continues at coordinate 21,336,527 of NC_134577.1, forward strand.
CACTCACGGAGTGGTATCATGTCTTACCAAGAAGCAGGCTGTAAAGTGAGCATGATACCTCGGTATCTTGACCGAGCGAAGAAGTTTGGCTTTGTTGGTAGGACATGTTGCAGCCGATGAGAGCGGCTATATGGGCTTGTTGGTGTTGGATTAACTTTAAAAAGCAACACAGTACACGGACGAAACAACGGGACAACACGAGCACTTGTGTGATTTACTCAATTCGTTGTGTTACCTGCTGCGCGCGAACGCGTTCTGAAACCGTGCGTCTCAATCGGTTTCGGTAAAACGGTGCAACGGAGAAATTCGCATGTGTTGGTTGGTGGTGATGATGTTGCTAAATGTGGGGTTATAGCCTGGCAGACCTGGCCAGTTTGCGCGTGTACATACGTAACGTGGCCGCTTCTAAATGCTGATTCGACAAACATAAACCCAACCGTGGGCATTGCTGGCGATATATTTTACCTTGTAAGTCGTTGCGGCGCATCTTGATATTTTCACCATGTGCACACGCATGATTGTTCCTTTTCATTTGTCGCTCGCATGTGAAGTATTATTTATTTATTTATTTATTTATTTATTTATTTATTTATTTATTTATTTATTTATTTATTTCAATATACTGCAGGAAAATGTTTGGCCAAGCAAGAGTGAAATTATGCATTCTCATACAATGAAAAGAGCAAAAACATACAATTTTACCAGGTAAATAGACGTTCTAATGTACCAGTAAAATCACGTGAACAAAAAATAGATGGCAGTAGCGAATTCCATTCTTGCACTATTCGAGGGAAAGGAACTGTACTTAAAACTGTTAGTTTTGGCAAAAAATGGAGCAAGTGAAGGGCCATGAACGTTACGATTGCTTTTGACTGGAAGAGGCTTAATGCACTCTGGAAGCTTGAATTATTTTTTTTTATAAGCTATCATAAAGAAATGATAATCGAGCACCCTTCTGCGAGTTTCCATTGTTTGAACGTTGCGTAAAAGACATGTTGAGTTGACTTGCAGACATTGACTTTAATGAGTAGATATTGCCGTAGTTTTCTGATAATCTCGAGCGAATCCTTTCTTTGGCATACGTGGTCAGGGTATGTAATGGAGCAGGTAAAAACTGATTACAGTGAAGAAAGACAAGCACTCTTCGAAGCTAGTATACGGTTTCCTCGCGTCTGATCCGACGCTAAAAGTTCGTCATTTTTCCTACGTTCTTCTAGAGGCCTGTGCTGGTGGAAAACCGAAAAGATCACGACATTGCGCTGCTCAAGCTGAACGCGCCCGTCACGCTCAATGGACAGGTGCAGCCAATCTGTTTGCAGGAGCTTCCCGAGCTCGCCGACAACACGACGTGTTACGTCACAGGCTGGGGCGCGACCCGCGGTAAGAGGCTCTGCCGTACTTGATTTTTTGACCAAACCTTATATCCGCGCTCTTATGGTACATTAGACTGGTCTCTACTGCACTCCAACTCGACCTGCAGCGATGATGTCGAGATTGGAGCCAGAGAAAGCCTGCCCCTACCGAACGTTAAGCTGCTCCCAGAGAAATCGGAGTAGCCAGGTGACTGAGATTCGGTAGGATCTCGGTCGCGCCCTCAGCTCGAAGGTGAGAGCGCCTTCAAGCGCTCTGAGCGAGCCATGCGAATGCGTTCCGAGTGCTCAATTTCAGTCAGCCGAGTGCGAACCACACTGCTCGTGGAGCGCTGGAAAGCGACCAATCGAATGTGCCGTTAGAGTTGTTCTGCGCTAGACTCTCCACCTTGACCTGGGAAGAGGCAGCGCAGATCAACAGAATGCGCTTAACTGACTCATCAGCGATCCCTTAAATGGTGAAAACACTGGAGAAACACTTATGCACTACGGTGCCTTCAAGATGTAGAAGAGTGCTTGATGGCGAATAGTTCAGGGATTAAATACTAAAATATTAACGTTAAAGAAGCATATAGTGACCACTTCGGTCGAGAAGCCGGCATTACCCTTTTCCACTTTCTCTCCTCATACTTCCTGAAGTCGAACAAGTCTCGTCAACTCATGGAGCATCGAGGGGGTAGACATTAAATTTTTAAAAAATGGGGGAGGGGAGCGCAATCTTTATTTTGTACAAGTAGTGCGCCCTAACGTCAAGGCAACTTCAGCGCCCTTTTGTAATGCTTCTTGAGCATTAGGGCTTCTTGAGCCCTGGTTCGACGAAAGCGCGAAGTACTTGTAAAGATCTGGGTTTGTATACCTCAAATTCTGTTGCCGCAGGCGAATGCAGCAGTCGACGGCAATGTTCGTTACTCGTTTGTCCTTGCCTGAAACGTGCCATGTTTTCAGCTCTAATGGATCACCAACCCCAAATAGTGAAGTTAGCCTGCGTGGAACATATAGATTCAAAACAAAGCGCAAATAACCTCGTTTCTTCAGTGTCATATATCGCAATTGCAACGCCACAAACAATCCTGAGCGTTGAGAATGCATGAAGACATATTTAGCCCAGGTAATTACCATTTTCGAATCTTGTTTTGCGTGCGTGCGTGTGTGCGTGCTAGCTCACGAGAGCTATTTCACGCTCAAAACGTGTTCACTACATACAATCCACGTCATACCGTTTTAACCATTGTACGAGCGCGAGCATTGAGAAACATAATTAAATTCGTAAGCTCGTCAATAAAAAGCACTACCTAACCGTATCTCGCTTTGTTCTTGCTGTTCCGTACGCCGTCCTACTGAACGAGAGCTTTACACACGCGAGCGCATGTTTTCACGTGTATTTTTCTGAGCTGGTCGATTTTGTACGCAAAAGGCACATACGCGCGAGCTTGCAGGTGTTAATTTGGGCAAAAGCGAAACAGAGACATAGAAAAGTGAAGCCATTGCCCGCCTGCTCGTCGGTTCGAGCACTCAATCCCTCACTGTTTTTTCAAAGCACCCTGTTCGCGATCGTGCCGGCGGCGGTAAGAATAAGCGCTCCCCTCGATACTGCCGCAAAGCACTCAGTGGTTTTCTTGCTGTCGCCGCCCAAAACCCTCGCAAGAGGCCGAGATGAGCCCCGTGCTGAAGCAGGCCGCCGTGCTGGTGCTTCCGGTGGACGAGTGCGCCACCTACTACAACGGCACGTGCGTCATCAACCAGCTGATGTACTGCGCCGGCTACGAGGACGGCCGACACGACTCGTGCCACGTAAGCAGTCTGTTCTTTTATCCCCGTAATGACCAACGCATATTTTTTTTTCTACGCCCGTTTGACACCACGAAATTCTGATTTAAGTAATGGAAAATTAGCACATAGCCTGTAGTAGAGTTTTTGGCATGTTGGAGTGAGTTTTCGGTATTTGATAGTTCGATAAACAAAATACTAATGAATTAATTACTACTCACGGAGTTTTTACTCGTATGACATTTAATTGTTTTCTTTTTGTCCAAATGCACTCTCCCTGGCCAGAAGCAAAGGTCAACAAGTTGTTGTTCTTTTTCTTGAAGTAAAACTGCGTTCGGGCATTCCAGGTTTAGCGTAGAAAGAACTCAATGTAAGCCACTACATGAGCAACTGCAGCACATCAACTCGACCAAGGACAATACAGCAATGAAAAAACGAAAGAGAAACATTGTGAAGGTGTAGAGACACTCGGCTTTTTGTTCTGACGTAATAGCAGCAGTAACAGATGAACAGTCGTACGTAGCCCCCAGAAAAAAGAAAAAAAAACAAGAGATGCTCTCTTTACCGAGCAATACATCTACATTTCAATAAGTTATGTACAGGCGGGAAAAAACGAAGTCGGCAGACCAGATAGGCGGTGCAATTCATATTTTCTTCGCAGCCTAGTCATGTAGTATAACATATTATAACATAAAATAGGTGCAGCCTACGTGCGCTTTTCAACCAATGCAGTGCATTGAGACAATGCCACGTTGCACGGGTGCACCAAAATGAATTAACTTTTTTTAATGCCGTGGTCTCTATTAACTTTTGCTCCCCGACAGCACTATTCTTTTTGCTTGTGGCAGCAAATGTGCAGATACACTTGAACAAATCTACGCTTCTTTACGGAATTTATATAGCCGCAATGTACTATTTTTATTATCAAAATCACATTCGATTTTGTGCTTGTGTTTTGTCTCCGAAGTGCCTGAACACTGACGATGCCCAAATTAAGAAAAATATTACATCAAATCAATCTTTTTTATTTATTTCTGCTGCCGTCGTGTTGTACAGGGTGACAGCGGTGGTCCTTTGGTGGTCAAGCAAGGAGGCAGATGGCAATTGGCCGGTGTGATCTCGGGTGGACTCCGATGCGGGGAGCCACGACACCCAGGCATCTACACCAAAGTGACGCCACACTACACCTGGATACGAGACGTCATATCGGGAAGCGTCACGCGCTCCTGACGTCAGCGGAATCTTGAACGGCGTGAGAGGAGCAGGAGTCGAGACCAAACAACGGATAGTCCCCGTTTTTGACAGCACAAGTACCACCTAAATGATTCACTTGATAGAAAAAAAACCTTAAGCAGTGCAAAAAACAAAAAAGAAAGAAAAAGAAAAGACAGTGTGCACAGAGTAATTTGCAATATACTGACACCACGAGTTATCATTTCCCAGTTTTCTAAATTTAAACACAGCTTCTGTGTCTTTTAGCACTGCGCAGTCAACAAACATATTCAACACAGAGGCAAGGAAGTAGCGAAACTTTTTACCATGTCGCCACTAGTAACCACTGATGCCTTGCGCACGAATATGTGGCACCTTTGGACATAACAGTAATGTTACTCTGGTAATATCTTGCAAAAAAAATTCTGTCAGCATCAAGAAGAACATGTGAGAAGCCTTTGCGTGGCATGCCCGACATAGCGAGAGTGCTTCCAACCAAGGCGTAAATAAGATTTATTACAATGTGGGTGGTCCGTGTGTTTATCCGCAGGCACAGAAGTTTTGAAAAAGAGATATTACAGGTACTTTTGATGCACATAAAAGTCCTACAACACAAAAGGATCTTTCCTAAGTTCTGGGCAAAAGCAACGCCACAAGGTCTCGCTACGAGCGCAATATTTTTTTATGAAGGCTGCGCATCGCCTAAACTCTCTCGTGAATACAGAGATCACAAATGCGCTGGTGCGATCTCGGAGGCTACGCTCTCTTAGTGAGTTTTCACACGCCTCATGAATTCGTTATTACGGTGTGGTAAAACTGTTACATCTACACTTGAAAGCAAGCGACAACTCCCTGTAGGTATCGAGTATGAACAAGCTGCACGGAACATGTTTATTGGGGGCATTGCACTCTTTGGCTATTAACACATTTTTATTGAACAGTCATATAGAAACAATATGGCATAACTAGGCCCCTGGCGGTCCATCAACTGCATGAGTTTTTCATCCTAATTGTCGATATGATGAAGAATACTGGTCCTAATTTTCCTGGAAACCCTGAAAAATGGCAAAGAGAACATCAAAAAGACAGTAACGCATGAAATTATTGAGCACATCTTCTGAAACTTCCTAAGATGTCATGTAAATGTTGGTGGTAATAAAGAGTCTAGCGCCACTTGCTGCTTGTCATAACTATGATGTACTTTTTCTTACCTCGAAAAATCTGATGGTTGACCTCTGCTCAGCACCATATACGCGGGCAATATAGGTTTTTTTTTTCTTCTTTCTTTTATATGAGGCGAGGTTTACGTGCGGTGGTTTTATACAGTGCTGTTATTTGTTCCATCCCTCATTTGGTGCTGTTTTCATGTTGTTACAGTCGAGAAAGAACCGGCACGAAAAAGCCCACTTATTAAGCTGGCCCGGCCACCTAATAAGATGCAAGTAACGTGAATTGTGGTTGCGGTGTGGAAACATTGTTTCCAGAACCGATGGTAAGACGCTGTTATAGACGAGCTTATGCCCCCGCATTTAGAAATGCGCCTTAACGTGAAGCCACGACTTGGCTGCTTGACGCGAACTTGACGAATAACTTGATGCGAACACGCCGAAGGAACTGTAATGAGCATCGTGGGAACGATCAGGTCAGGGCTTTATCTTGTGGCGGACTGAATGGCGGAGTGAATGCCAAGTGGTCGAGGAAATAGTCTCGAGACTGCGAGGTGAAAGGGTGCACCACCAAAGCCCTGCTGCGTACTGCATTGGCTGCTTCCCTCAGCGAACAGGAAGCGCGCGCAACACCAACCGATCAGTGCATTTCGCACAGAATGCTCAGATGCAGCATGTCTCGAACAAGCAGCGTATGGCAGCAAGCGTAAGCGCCCTACATACCAGTGGTTCTGGTTCCCGATTTGATCTGCGCCGATACGGTGAACGTGACCTTACACTGCGATCGTTGTTTCGATATACATGACGTCGGTCATAGCTTCGTTGCGAAGGGTAATCCTCACGTACCCCGTGCAACTATCCCGCGGACCCTGCATTTTAGTGGCCCACGACTTGAGACACACTACACTAATAAACAAGCCTGCAGAAGCTGTCTGCTCTCCTGAAGGATATAAACGAGTGGGCGTGGTGCCCTGGTTTATCTGCTCTAAAGAACTTGCCGCTCCTCTAATTTTTAAACATTTCTTTCAATACCCTAAAGGCCCAGAGGGCATCACATAAGGGGGGAGGGTGATTGTTATACACTCATAATGTACTACAAGGTTACAAGCACCAAGGAAAATATGAAAAATATCATAAGTACAATAGAAATGAAGCATTTACAATTCAAAGCGGGGGAACACTACATGATGTCATCTCACAGTCAAGACGTACATCATATAAATATCGATTTCATGCATATAGACGGGATTAGGGTAGCTGAATGTCCACTCGATCCAGATACACCAGCAATTCTGTCTTAAAGGATGATACATCAGTAAGGGTAACTATTTGTCCCGTCAGATCATTGACAACGTAGTTCTTTCTCCAAAGTAAACGTACATTTTGCTTCATAGGACCATTTTTTGTGGTATATTATTTCGCTTGCTCGAACAGGCGCCGTGCATGCTTGCAAGCAGAGAGTTCATTGGCTATTGTCAGCCTCAAATGAACACTATAACGGTGCAAGCTCTAAGGAACATTCGACATTAAGTTTCCTTTTTCGCTGGCGTTTGTTTCCCTTAAAATTTCATTCTTATGTATAAAGTGACGCAGCAGCCGAAGCCGCCATATGTTTACGTGGACGGGCCATATGATGACGAGAAACGATAACGTTCACAAAGGCCACATTCTAAAGACGATCAAAGTCGTGGACATCTAAGCTAAAGTTCAAATGGAAAACTGAGGTGCTCAAGACAGGTGTCGGGAAGAGACGAAAGTTACATCGGAAAGAAGGAACTGCATATGGTAGTTGGAGCGAAAGAGACGCAAGGCCGGCCTAAACAAATGCGACTAAGAAAAAAGGAATGCGTTTTGTTTACCTCGAATTCGAGCCGATACGTCACTTGAATATACTGAGTACGAAACTATCTGATCGGCTTCGATTCGAGGATTAAGTCCCGCCATGAGAGTCATAGCATCTGACGACCACAATCTGTGGTCAGACAACCACAGTGAGTAATCAGGACGCAAGAAAAATTATCTGTTACAGTGCAGCTTTGTTAGGTTAGGTTTGCCGCTACGCTTTCCGTATCACATTGTATTCCAGCAAAGAATTTTCTGGCCTGTAATTTCAGTCGAGGCCGGTGTATATTCGAGTAAATTGAATATATAGTACTGTAATAGATAGAAGGCTCGTCGAAGCTGCAACCCTGTGCAAAAGGTAATAGGACTTTTAAAGAAAGAAAAGAGAAGTAAGGAATATGAGCACAATGCCATGGGCGTTGTTGCAACTTACCTCAAGAAGACAACGTTTTCTCGCCTCCCGTGCCTGTGGAGAGAGATTGACGGCAAGCATTTGTTTTAACAGGTGTCTACACAAATACGTGGACGCATGGCAGGAAAACGTAGGTAGACATGGTTACTGCATCTTACCACATGCTCGGGTATCCTCCAGCGGTATGTGTTCACGATGCAATCCTTGCACTTCTTCGCCACTTCCTGAAGGATGCAAGCATAGACCATAGCATATCTCAGTTGGCCTTCATCACGGAGCAAGCTAGACTACAAAATTATGAGCCTGGGTGAGTGAGTAAGTGATTGATTGATCTGGAGAAGTTGGATGTGTTGGCAAACATTGTGTCGTCGGCTTCACCATAAGTAAAAAAAAGGACCGTCGCTATAGCATACGCTGAAGAGGATGAAGGCGGAAGCCTGCGAGCTCAAGATACATTAAGTTACTTGACATTCTCATTCGAATGCGTTGTCACTTCCTATTATTGTTTTCTATCACCAAAGGCCATGGGTTGGAATGTCTTAATTAACTATACCTTAACTAAGTATGGCTTAATGAACTTCGCCTTAATTAACACCAAAGGTCGTGGATTCGACTTCCACCAAAAACCGAGGGTTCGACACCCAATTTTGGTGCCATGACGCCGGACGGTCAAATTTTCGACCCATGAGCCATCTAAGGCTTTCGCCTTAATAAACTGTTCAATGATCAAAGAACGACAACGTGAAGGGGTGTGAAAAAATGATTCGACAAGAAAGCACATTTAGAAAATGTGGCTAAATAGCCAATAAATAAAAAAAGACAAATTGGCACACTCCGCAGATTATGCAATTAAACACAAAGCAATCGACCAATTGAATCGAAATGTAAGAAGCACACACGCATCCGGAAGGGCATGCTAAGTTTTAATACGGGGATACATCACTTTCATGTAAAGAAGAACAAGGGCGTGCTAATTTATCTGTTAAACATCAATACAATACAACCTATAGTAAGGAAGGTTACTAAGGCTTTTAGAGCAGATAACTGCAATGATGGGTTTCCCTATGGCCACACAAACTCTACACCAAAAGCAGGATCGTCAAAGTGGTCACAATAGGTGTGTTTATTTTGACGCCGACACATCACGGATAGGACTATCACGAAACGGAGCAAGCAACCGCAACACACAGCGTAGGGACGATTTAGCATTTTCAATTTTGATAATTGCGAAATATCGGCATTCTTGTATCGGATTTTATCTGAAGGCCTATTTTAGGTGTTCTTTTTCGGCAATCGTTTAGTAACGACTATAGGTTATTGGATACTGTGGGTTTTATATACGTGGGCCACTTCGAGAAGCATCAATAGGCCGAGATTGCAGTAGACGAAGTGACAACTCGGAGTGCCAATTCGTCCCATCCTTGAGATTTTGTTGTCTCTTATCTTTTCTGTCTCTTTGCAAAAATACATAAAATTCTGGCGTTCTTTAGTCACGTAAAATTAAAAGAAAATCTGACGTCTTTCGTTTACCCAAAATTAAGTAATATTCAATGGGCATGTACGCAACTACTGTACAATGTCTTCATATACACGTCGTATAGGTTTGCTAAGGATGCGTTATGAAGCTGTGACGTGCTCACCGGTTCCTGTATCTTCTGTTGGCACTCTTCAAGAAGGCGGTACTTCAGGTTGTTCTGGAACCAAGAGCAGTAACAAACAGTTTGGGTGGTCGTACGCAGATTGGTAAATCATTAGCACACACTACGGTAACCAACAAGTTTCCTAAAGTTAATACCTTAAGGTCTACTAACTAATAATTTAAAGGTTTTCTTGCGTAGTTTGCAGGTGTTTTGTGCTAGAAAGGACCACAATTCAAGTTCATTTTTTTCAGGCAGGAAGACAGCGGTGTGCACTGGACAGTAAACAGGGGTAGCTGATATTCTAGTTGAGATTAAGAAAGAAATGTTGAGCAGGACAGAAGTAATGGCAGATAATTGGCCTTCATTTTGAAAAGAGGAAACACATAAGGCTCATGATGATAATCCGGCCGCACTGCTTTTGTATGCCGCACACAACAGGCCTTGCAGAAGATTGACCGTTTGGTTATAATTTCAAGGGCTAAAAGATGAAGTTCCATGTAGTATGGCTGAACAGTCAAATTGTTTGACAAAGGCGGTAACATCCAAGGTATCAAACATAAAATGTAGGATATCAACCAAGGGAACATATCACAGTACTACCAAGGCGTTCAACTTACTTACACAAGTTAGAAATAAAAATACTACGAAGTGTTGAAACAATCTTGCACAACTAATCAAAATGCCAATGTTTACGTTGTAATTAATATTCACACACAACTCACAGATTAGCGAAAACGTGACACATACAATTGGCTCATAGCAAATCACGTAGATTGCATTCCAAGTTCATGCAACCTGCCAGAAATTATTTGACGTTGGGGAACAGGCGTTTTTTCTTTCAAGAACAAGCACGTACAGGTTTCTCCGAGAAAAAAACATCCTTACCCCGGACAGGCATTTACGATACAGCTGTGGTACCTGAAATCAGGAAGACATGAGAGGAACAATACCATTATACTCAAGCGCATACAACATTATTTTACTTCGTGCGACGCTCTGACGAAGCTCCTTACGTTTAGCGAGTGCACCTCGTTGGCCGCGTTGTGGTCGTTCATGTACTCCTCGGCACACTTTCTGCATCGTTCAATATCCTCCTGAAGAAAGAAAAATAGTCATATTGAAGGAAAAATAAATGTTCCTGTAATCTTCTTCTGCCTAATTCAAGAGCGGCTACGAGTATTTCTTTACCGAGGCGCAGATAATACTCTGAATGGGGCGAGCATCACTGCGTGGGTACGGTAGGATTGCCCTCGTGCACCGTACGACAATGAATATACAAGCAAAAATGCATTTCACTTTCCTGACTTTACCGTCACTCACTTTTCCGCTCAAGAGGGACTCGCCGTTGATAACGGACGGGCTCTCGCCTTTGCCTGCATTCATGACTCACGACGATTTGAAGGTGCGCTTAGGCAATGCCTTCTGCACAGAAAGCGTGGCCACTTCAGTTCAAATAGAATTTATCTTTGATCACTTGTTGCGATAGCGCTTATATGGGCACTCCAAGCGCATTGTTGTCGTCGCCGTCGCCGTGACGTTCCGTATAAAGTCCAGGGGCGATAACCGTCGCCGCGCGTCGTATGCTATACGTGCGAGTGAAAGCGCGCGAGGGAAACCGACGATCGCCGAACAATCTGGCGCGCGCAAACGAAGAAAGCTGAGAGCAAACGCGTCGTTTTCCGTCGGGCGAAACGCCGTGGGGCGATGGAAGGGAGGAAGGGAGGCAGGTGGGGGCGGCGTTGTGCTCCGACAGCAACTGTGCGTTTCGCGACCGGGCGCAAGGGGAACTCACGATCGTGGCTCAATCTCGCGCGCCACATATGGAGGCAAGCGGGAGGGAGGGAAGGCGGCCTCGCCTCCGCGAGCAAGTGTGTACTTCGCGCGGCCGCTCGCGCCATATCCTGAAAGTGATCTGCGGACGACCCACACCATTGTGCGCGCCGTGTTCTCGCCGCTCTTGCGTTGAAGCGATACACTGCTTGGTCACTTCGCTCGCTGCTGCTGCCGCGCTTGCTCACTTGAGCGTTTTGACAGCGAGTGTCCGCGCTAATCGAGTGGGATGTGTTCATGCTTGCTCGCGCGCGCTGACACCATGGTTATTAATTCAGTAAGTAAGAGAATGTTTCCAAGTTTGCACGGCCGATAAAACTGCTATCCTTACTTCGTATTGCTGTGCACTATTTTGCTATCGCAATCGTTGCTTCGCCTTGCGGGTGAAACTGCGACTTTTTCTGCTCCCTTTCCTTTTTCCTCGGCGCAGTGTAGCAGGCCAGATCACATACATACTAGCTCAGGTCGATATCTTTGCCTTTTCGGTAATGAATTCTCCCCTTTCCTCCTATTATGGTTGTACTCCAATCATGGAAGCACATGATCTTCATACACCGAATCGAATCTTACCGGTTGTTTGAATCTCCGCGGGCAAGCATCCTTCACTCTTTCTCTCGGAGGTTTCTGCAATCGAGAACACATAAAGATAAGTATCGAAGTGATCATAACGACACCGCTATAGGTAATCAGAGCGACGCCTCCACACGTGTATTCATTAGGACGCAGTCAACTAATGCTCAGGTACTCGACAGCACTCAGCAGACGAGGCCTGCGGAACACTGTCTGTGGGGAAAAGAAACTGCCTGCCAGCCAGACGCGCGCAATGCGCGTGAGCTACATTGTTGCACTGCAGAATTCCGAAGAGTTCTGAGCACGTCCTTCTGAAATTTCCTGTCATTAGCTGCGTACACACGAACTCGACGTGAGCGGGTCGAGTTGGAAATCGAGCTGCACCCACATCCACCCAACCGCGTCAACTTGCACCTTACTAAACGGGTTGGGAAGACAATTGCAGGTGGGTTGACCGAAATCGCCTCGACACTTACTCGACCCGACCCACTAGCGTTCACATGAACTCGACAAGTCGGCTTCATGTAAACTTAGCTACAGAGTGAAAAACACGCAAAATGCGCTTCGGTGCGACGTGTGCTCTACGCGCTCACCCCATCCCCGCTATATTTAATGACTAGGCTGCTGTCCAAACGTTTTTGCTCATTTTGGCTCTCATTCGTTTTCGTAGCTGGCGGTCAGACTGGGGAAGGAAAACACTCGTCCACTCTCTCTCTCTCTTCTCTTTGGCTTTCTTTCCCGCTGTCTCGTTCTCTCTCTTGTTCGCTCATTCGTTCGTTCGGGCTATTCGCTTACATCGACAATCATCGTCGATGGTTTTCTTCAAAACTTCCATTCTGATTATTCTCCTCTGGTCTTGATTACAGCTACGCTTACATGATCACGCTAAAGACGGGTAGAGTCGGATTGTCGATCGAAATCTGGTCGCCGGGGCAAGGCAAATGCTAGCGGGTCGGGCCGAGCAATCGTCGAGGTGAGTTCTCTCGGTACGCCTTCAACCTGCTTGGCAAGATGCATGGAAACGCGGTCGTGTCGGACTTTACAGCTTGACTTTTGATTCGTCCCACCCACGTCGAGTTCATGTTAAAACTTATCGTCATCACAGTTTCACGGGACAGGAGTGTTAGCTGGCCCTTCAGCCATGACGCCCGTTTCCCTTGCTTGGCGGCCTAAACCTGAACGGCAGCTTTCGCAAACGACCTGGATATTTGTGCTCAGGGGTTACAAATGACCTAACAAACTTACAAAACACAAACTACTTTCAAAATGTTCTTTTATATATATATATATATATATATATATATATATATATATATATATATATATGCTAGCGCGCTTAATTGCTTTGATCTACTTTGCCGTGCACGAATTCGAGCGAGGAATTGTTCTCTACATGTACGTACGTCTAAAAGAACAAGAACTACCACTTTTCTGCGGCAGTGACGTATGTTTCGAGATGCTCTGCTGCGGTTCATCGACGCGAGGACATCGTTATTTCGCTGCTCGCCGCACGCGATGAAACCTCATCACACCTTTATTTCTTTATTCCAGAGGCAATCGCCACCACAACACGGAACACTGGACGCAACCCACTACCTACCAGGCTCGATAATCGCCGCGAAACCTAGATACACACGACTCCTTCAAATGACAGTGAGAGAACGAGCAGATGTGCCGCAGAATGTAGGCATTAGTGCCTAGGGAGCTTTGAGCGGCTTCCAAGAGCTCTCCTCGGTCAAGTTATGAGGATAATAGCGTAATCGGCGTTGCAATCTACGTCGAAAGCTGCGATAAATGCCGGCGGCGACACCCGGAAGTGTTGATCAGAGATACCGTGCTCCCATCTCGCCTATGTAAGACTCGAGGCAACACGTTTTCCATGCTTATATCTCTTCTTTTTTGATCTCGTACGCGTTTAATGACTAGAGATGAGCGCTGATTACAGGCACGATAAAATGCAACGGAAAACTCACCCTTGGCATGCAGATGCTGCGGACTTGTGCCTCCTGTAAGTGAATGCCAAACATGAGATAAGACAAGATAAGGACATTGAAAACAACAATTACAGAGCTCCCGGTGAATCGTTAGCACGCGCTGAGAGAGGAAGGCCGAAGCTGTGTTTATGCGACTCATTTTTGCAATGTTATTGCCCAAACGTGTTTTATGTTAAAAGGAACCACATAAAACTTAATTTGTTGCTTTCTTTCATTCGCCGACTTGTCAGATTCCCTATGTATAACATTGGGTAAAGGGCGTTATAGAGGAATATGGAAAGACGCGGAACACATAATGGTGAGCTTAGCAATTTCACGCATGGGATTGTGTAGAAATATCTAATTAAACAAGGAGCCAGGAACAAGAAATTAAGTATACGATACCAAGAAAATAAGAGAACCAGCTACAGCCAGCATACAAAACAAACAACATACACGCTGCATAGGGAAGTGGTATACCAATAGAGAGGACACTGAGTAATTTCTCTGTGAAAGAATCAGAATCCGTGCATGTCAACGACGTTACCTGAATTCCAACACGTTAATGCGCGAGGTAGTTAGTTTCAAAAATGCCAAAATTTGCCCAAATCAAAAATAAACATAAGAAGAGAGAAAAAAGAAACTGTCAGCAAATTTATTAGTCCTTTTAAGATAAGCTCTGATAAGAAAAGTTCCCAGATTAAAGGTACAAGCTTCCTTATCTTTTCATACCTTCACGTCATGACAACGAACCTTTAACTTGGTCACTAGGTTTAACTAAGTAAACTAGGTCCGTACGCTTGGAGACGATGTGGCACATTCGCCTTTGCGAGAGCTAGCGTTCGTGCGATCCGAAATGTGCACCCATAACCTCCGTATTAACCGAATGCAGTTTACATGCATACTTACGTATGCGTAGGATGCATCTTCGTGAAGGTTAGACTTCTCAACGCACGCTTCACATTGGGCCTTCTCAATCTAAAATAACAAAAAGGAATGCAAACGCGGAAGTCAACATGAGGCACAAGACATTGTCACTGTCGCAAAACAGATTCGCCCCCACCTCCATTCCTCGCCTTCCGAAGAAAATGCTGAAACCAGTCGTCTGAACACTTTTTTTACACAGGTAAAGTGCAAAACGTGCTCGGTGCGAAATGTGCTTGCGTCCTGGTAGCGCCACAACCAAGATTATCTCTCAAGGCCCTACGGGATTTGCTCGTAGGAAGTGACTTCATAAATTTCTTGTGAACAACAATTGAGACGCAATTTTTTTTTATTTTTCTTTATATTCCTACGACGGTGTTCATGTTTGTGTTGCTCTTGTAACTGTAACCTTTTCAGCCTCATTTTTTTTTCTCTGTAATCAGCGAACTTGATTTGTTAGTTTTGCAATTATCTTATAGACTATTGACAGTACTTTTAATTTTAGTCATCGGTTTTGCTATTTGTTGTTTTTCGTAACTACAATTTTGGAACGGCTGGTCCTTTTCGGGGTCAAACTTCTCATACTTCACACCTAATGAAAACAGAAAGAAAGACTTACATCCTGGTACTTATAGTACCAATCGCATGTCTTTCGAAGCAGCTCTTTTCTTGAGGGCTGAAATAGAAATCGAGAGGAGGACACCTTAAAAACGCTAAATATATCGATGTGACTGCAGTGCCAACTTCGTTCAACTTAGTCGTGTCCTCTGCTACGGTTGGTCTCGATGGCTGGCCACCAGCGCATTAGTCAAATTGGGCAAACGAACAAACTTGGGATATTCAGATTATCAAAAGCAATGTCTGTTGCGCATAAGGATAGATAGATAGATAGATAGATAGATAGATAGATAGATAGATAGATAGATAGATAGATAGATAGATAGATAGATAGATAGACAGACAGACGGATAGATAGATAGATAGATAGATAGATAGATAGATAGATAGATAGATAGATAGATAGATAGATAGATAGATAGATAGATAGATAGATAGATAGATAGATAGATAGATAGATAGAAACGACAGGGGTGTAAACCAGACTGAGCCTGGTTGGCTGCCCTGCAATGGGGAACGGGGACAGAAAGATAAGAAGGAGAGAGAGAGAGAGATATGCAAATGAGAGAAAGGCAGGGAGGTTAACCAGAGCTGAAAACTCCGGTTTTAACTCGGTTTCCATGAGTTAAAACCTCCAGTTTTAACTCATGGAAACAATAAAACCTTCATCATTTAGTGCCTCACAAATGGTCATACAAGATAGCGAATCCCAAGAAACGCACCAGCGCTTTTCTGCGCATAATGTTCGATCATATCAATTATCTGCGAATAATAGGTCTTGTATAGCTATTCTCTCATGTTTTGTGCACCTATTCGCACTGGTTAAAGACAACATTGAATATGCGATATCATTCGCACAAATTTGAACGTCGTCAAAGAAATGCAATCAAAAACATTTTACACACTTTAGGTCTTATCTTGACATTCAAGAGTAATGGTCGTCAATCTTTTGCCCAGTTATTTTGTTAAAAGCATTGCTTTCGCTACTTTCCTCACAGGAACGCTATACACATATCACGCTGATATACGCATGTGGTTCCTAACCTGAAAGCAGGTGTAGGGCATTGCTAAAGAAAGTAAATGCCTGCTGGATAGATTATTATAGTGGGCAGACAGGATAAGCTACATAAAGTTCGTACGTTTCTTAAGAGTAAGTTGTGCTCGCCAAAAACGTAACGAGACGAGTCATCAATAGCGCTTACCCGAGGCATGCACTTCTTCCTCATGTTCCACACCTGAGTGAAATAAAGAAAATAGAAAGCAGTCATTTAGAGTGAAGGAGTTTTATATAAAGGGCACTAAGTGTTTGCGTTATGCCTACAGCGAAGTACTGAAGCAACACGATATGCTTTCCGAGCTCACGGTTACATGTGCGCTAGAAATGAGAGAAATAGATAGCCGATTTAATTACTACCCCTAAGCAACCCATTTACAGCAACACAGAAAAGATCAATCAATCAATCAATCAATCAATCAATCAATCAATCAATCAATCAATCAATCAATCAATCAATCAATCAATCAAGCAAGCAATCAATTAATCAATCAATCATCTAAATTCATATTTTCTGTCCCTTCCCTGACATCAATTGCTTACTGCTCACATTCGTATTGCGGTCGCCTGCAAACTTCGCTTGCAATGTATGTCCTTCGTTTGTTTAAAGAGGTCTCATCCGCATCCTCATGGGCCATTTATCAAATTGATTAATTTCCGAGCACAGAGGCGAGTTTGAAAGTTATTTTAGCAAGCTCTGTTTAGAACCTCCGAGAGCGGCCAATCTGCAACGCTCACTAAACACATTCACGATGCGCTATCGAAGGCACTGCCGCAGTGAGCAGGACGGGACAAGTGCACGTCATTCTTCGCTGCAGTGCTGTGCTCACTCCGCTGTGACGCCTCATTAGTGCGCCACGAATTTTTTAATTACGAACCTATTAGCGCTCTTAAGCTGCAATGCTTACATCTTCGTACTCGTACACGGCCGGCAGTGTGTAGTTGTCCACGCACTCTTCGCACCGGTGGACTTCCTCCTGCGTTGATGCGAAAACAGAAAGCGAAAGATCGTGAATTTGCGGAACGAACGACTCGCCGTGTTTCTATTTACTTCTTCGATGAATCTCCACTTGCAGAGTCGCCTGATGCGGTCCTTCGGGTAGGTCTACAAGAAAAGAGGTGCAGGCGCTTACAACGCAGCCACAAACTTGAAGCTTACTATATATATAACACGTTATTCGGCTAGTTGGTGTGAAACTTAAAATAAAGGTACCGCAAGCGGAAGCGGGCCGGGACGGGAAAGGAGCGACCGACTTCTGGCACGGACGTGATCGCTCGTGCCGTCGGTACGTCATTACCTTAGCTCGGTCCAGTCATTCATGGTTTAGTTCAAAGTTGGTTCACGAGTTACACAGTCCACTATCGATATATTTTTTTGTTGAGTGAGAAATAATTTCTTTAAGACCATATGCGTATATCACTTCTACTATTGCGATATTTAGGTTTCTGGCTCCTGTAGGTGACTGATTACATTAAAGATATATTTTGAAAAAATTTACAAATGAATGAGCCGTTACTCGAAAGTGAGTGATGTGCGAGAAGCAGACTTGATGGTTACTTATACACCGGCTGCTTTGAGTGAATATTTTATCGCAAATGACTTTAATTACGCTGCAGAGTATTCAAGCGGTGCATTGCTAATGATTACCCAGAAAGCTCCTTTCTCTTTTTCGGGGGGGGGGGGGGGGGATTCCTACTTATTTGTTCTTCATGCTGTATACATTTCTTCTCATAATTACGAATGCGTTTATGGTGCTCTTTATGTTTGCTCAATGAAAAACTCAACGCATTGCCTTTCTTTAGTAGTTATTGTAACCACTGAGTGTTTGGTCTCGTGTGTCGAAGGTCCTCATTTTTTTTTGTCCGAGAACGCATTCCACCCTTTGTCGAAGTGGAAATACATTTATTCGGCAATTATATTCTTTCACGCTTCATTTTACTTAATTGTTGGCTGAAATTATTTGCGACGACCATCTCGAGAAAGGAGAATTATTCGCTCGCGTTGTAAGGCGATTTCTATCATGCCCCTTGGCCGTAACGTTCTCTCTCCTGCCGCATAGTGTCCGTTCTCCGGGCGCAGACAACCTTGAAGCCTCGGCACAGAGACCTCGTGCGTCAGAGGCTTTATCTCATCACGTATCACTAACTGCGCTCCTACGAGAGCTTCGACAGAGAAGCGACAGTCATATGAGCCGCGGTCTCCGCTCGCGTCATAATTTTTTAAATGCTAATCTCTCGCGTTCGTACTATTGAAGAGGCGGCCTGATAATAGCGGAGTGCGGAGGATCCTTACCACTAAGCTCGCTGACGGAGAGAAAGTAAAAGATATGCCTGCGGGATGGGATAGTAGCAGAAACATTGCAGATGAGCCGACTTAACATATAGATTGCGGTGGAGAGGAATGCTTGGGGCTGCGGTGACGTCACCAGTCTCCGGGAGGCGCGAGCTCGAGATTGCATGGGCTGCTCTGGCTGAAAAAAAAAAAAAAAACTCTGCCAACGCTTCCTCCTGCTTGCGTGTCGGGTCCTTTGCTCGCTTTAGACAGCAAAGCATTATCCAGAGATAGAGACGAAGAAGGAAAACCAGGAAGCGTTGGCATCGCTTCTTTTCTTTCCAACCAGAGCAGCCCAGGCAATCTCGAGCTTGCGCCTTCCCGGATATAACAGAAATGCTATAGCCCGTTAACCAAGATACAGCTTTTCAATAACCCTGTTTTTCTGGGGTTATGATGGGGAATTCTGAAAAAAAAATGATGCCTTGGAATTTTGACAGTCTATATAGTTTTGACAGTTTCATGCACGGCTAAACGAACCAATCACTCAATATTAAATGAGACTAGGTAAACAAGTTTCCAATAGATATGTTATCCAACAGGATATTTTTTCACTCATATATATCATGCCTGCTACCAATTATGTGGAAATGAAGACGATTATACGAAAGAGAACGCGGCCGCTAAATAAAAATATTCATGTAATTCTTCAGGTCACGGGCAAATGCCTTGGTGAGCTTAAAGGATATGTGCTTGACTAGACTCACTGGAAATCAAACACATCTATGGTGTCGCCAGGAGTCGGAACAGACTCGACGGTAGGTCGAGTAGGTCGAACACCTTAGTCAAGAAGAGGTGAAACGTACGGTGAAGTCAGCCAGGTTTCAACGCCACGTCGGTCGAGTAGAAATCCTAACATTAGCGCGAGTTTCAAGATATGTGACCACAAAAATGAATAGCTGACAAGACGTACGGCATACTAGTCTACGCCTTTGTAAATTACAGTTTACCATTAATGTTAAATAAAATATTCCGCCTTCAATTTGCTTTGTATTGCGTTAGATATCAGTTCGTTCGGTTAGTCTTTTTCTGAATCTCAACAATTCCTTCGTATTATGAAGAGTTTGTACGTGTGGCTTTCTATAGAAGCGCTCGTCCTTGTGTTCCTCCTTTTCTTCGTCCCTGTTTGTATTGAGCAAAAAAATTTTTTTTTGTTTAAAAATGAATCTGTTCCAACTAGGCCGACTCGCAGTTATGCTTCAGTTATGTTTCTATATTATACTCACATTTAAGATACGTGTGCGAATGTTTCACCATTGTATGCCTGTCTGTAGTTACTGCTGCTGTCGCACCCTACGTGACCAAGACTTCAGTCGGAAGGTTAGCTTCCCCTTTAGTCTTGGCTCGCGAGCAATGCGATCGCATTGCGTGAGCCATTAAACTCAAACCACGTGACTAGTACGTCACGTGGCTCAAGACGCGGATCGCTTGTGTGTACTTGCTTTCGACAGAATAGGCTGCCATTGAGCTGACTTGTCACGCTGGTTGCCTGAATAAGCGCGCAAGCCTCTCGCTTTTCTTTTTAAGAGCAAGGTTTAGGGTGGGGGGGGGGGACTCCTATCTAAAATACGTGGAAACAGAGAAATTGCTTTTCGGCACGACTCCACCAGATTTGATGAGGTTTTGTTAAATGAAAAGAAAAAAATTATAATCTGAAATTAGACTGTAGCAAGTAGACATTTTATTTAGGCTATCGACGTGTGTTAACAAAACTTGTAGAAAATCCCAAAACAAAGAAAAAAAGGGGACAATACAGCTTACGACTCTATAACACAACAATGGAAAGGGCTATCACAATTCTTTAAACGCACTTAGTAATACACCTAAAGCGGACTACATGAACGCATTGTACGCAGCTCTTAAATATGCCACATAATTTTACAAAGTCTTAGTAAGCACTAACAATCTTAAGTAAGCTGTAAATTCAATTATCAAATTTATTCGCTATAGATAGTCTAGTGCTGCACAGTTAAGAACTCATAAACTTCACGCTTCAATTACTTTTAAGTGTACCAAACTTCTGAAACACCCGCCGTGGTTGCTCAGTGGCTATGGTGTTGGGCTGCTGAGCACGAGGTCGCGGGATCGAATCCCGGCCACGGCGGCCGCATTTCGATGGGGGCGAAATGCGAAAACACCCGTGTGCTTAGATTTAGGTGCACGTTAAAGAACCCCAGGTGGTCAAAATTTCCGGAGTCCTCCACTACGGCGTGCCTCATAATCAGAAAGTGGTTTTGGCACGTAAAACCCCAAATATTAAAAAAAAATTAAAAAGAACTTCTGAAACATTCGTAAATAAATGAAGTCCTAAATCAAAGTTTGGTTTCCTACAATCACTAGAATTTAACTTTCTCTCCCAAATCAAACAAATTTCTTTCAACTCAGTCGCGGGGTGTACATATAAAACATTTCTGCGTTTTACATCTGTATGAAAAGAGAAATCAGAGTTGACGCCGAGCGAAAGCTTTCCCTGAGGAAAAGCAGGGAGATGATCAGAAGATATATACTCACTCTGGGCATGCAGTCAGCTTCCACTTTTTTGTACTGAAATGGAAAAAAACAACGAAATTTGCAGCCACATCCGAGGAACACACACACACACACACACACACACACACACACACACACACACACACACACACACACACACACACACACACACACACACACACACATATATATATATATATATATATATATATATATATATATATACACACACACACACACACACACACACACACACACGGGTGGAGATGTGGTGGAGCATCGAACGCGCAAAGCGAACACGTGGGATCGCTCCCCGCCTGCGGCAAGTTGTTTTTTCATCTACTTTCATTTACATTAATTAACTATTTCTTTAATTCAATTAGTAAGTACAAGTAAATTCCCCTGTGTTGTCCTTGGTGTCTTTGTTTGTTGGCTTGTTGTGCTATGATTAATAAATACCAGGCCTTTCGGTTAACCCCCATTCTTCTGGTTCACACACACACACACACACACACACACACACACACACACACACACACACACACACACACACACACACACACACACACACACACACACACACACACACACACACACACACACACACACACACACATATATATATACACACACATATATATATATATGCCGGCGCATTCGCAAGTGCTCACCTCAGCGAATGTGGCATTCTCCGCGATGTTGGTCTCGTTGACGCACCTCTCGCACTCGGTCAGGTTCTCGCGCTGCGAAGCAAAGGCTCGCGAGAACAAATTTCGATACAACGTCGCGACGAGATATACTTTATTCTTTTTTTTCGGGAGCAGAGATATCGTAATATCACATGTTCTAAAATACACGACAAAAAAGAAAACGGTATAATTGAATGTTTGCAGAACCGGTGTGTTATATGAGGCGAATGCAAAATTGCAGCATCTTACGCAAGGCTAATCGGCTCAGCAGGCGCTATGTCAATGGACATTTAACTTAGTAATGACGTTTCATATTCACATTTTTTTTAAGTTTGTATGTGTCACGCACGATATAGTATTCTCATTGAAAGCAAAAATACGTATATTCAATTTCGAAACATTCAGCGCCTCTATTGAGTGGGAGTCTGCGCGGTAGCTATGCGATGCTTGTGTTTTCAAGTTCCACTTAAGCGTTATCTTTATCTGTGGATTCCTCTGTCGCCTTTGGTGCGTATCCACAGCAGCGATATCGTGATCACTGAGCCTAATCTAGATGTCATGGTGTTAACAGAGCATCTTTTGGACAGCCGGTAAGGCAGTGACTTGCTCTGATGATATTAAAACAGGGATTGCATTCCTCTTTAGCGTACTCACCGTAGATAACAGGCCAATAAATGGAGCCAATTGGTTCGTGTTGATATTGAGAACACGCTGACTTAAAGTGAGTGGACTACGACAAGAGTGATTTAGAAATCGGTGGTCATGGCTTCACTAAGTGCAAGAAAGCGGTCCCCCTTCCCCTCTCGCCCCCCCCCCCCCCCCCGTGAGTTCGCCATCTATCTGGTTATAATTTGTGAAAATTGATTTGACCTCCGGTGTGCAAAAGGATAGTGCGGCTGTAAGGGAGGCTGGTGTCTAATCACTTTCTTACCACCCTAACCAATTGGCAATTGGCTGTCCACGTTTACACAGACGGTTCTGTATCCTCTAATAGTTCAGCTGGAGCAGTGGTGATTCCCGCAGAGTGCGTCACCCTCAAGTTCAAGACATCTCACATTACGTCATCGACGGCTGCAGAACTCGCAGCTATCCGTGCTGCTCTGGAGTTTATTGTTCACAAATCATCACATTCATGGTCCATCTTATGTGACTCAAAGGCAGCTCTTCAGTGTCTGATGTCCCCTTTCAACCATGGACCGAATGAGCAACTAGTCGCAGACATCCGACTGCTCCACCATCACGCAATCAACAAGGGACACAACATCATCTACCAGTGGATACCGGGTCACTGTGGAATTTCAGGAAATGACAGTGCGGATGACGCTGCCCGGTCGTCTCATGATGGTACCCAGATTATACTCATACCGCTGTCAAGAACAGATGCAGCCACAAGTCTTCGCTCCCTCGCCCGCGAGCTTACGCAGAATCTGTGGAACACCAGTGATTTCACGAACGCACGTCTCCACAAATTGGATCCACTTCTGCAACTCCGCCTACCACCAGGGTTGCCACGAGCGGAAGCAACACTTCTGTGCCGCCTGTGGCTCGGCGTGGCATTCACGAACTCATATTCATTCCGCATTGGCATGGCCGACAGCCCTACTTGTGACACCTGCGGCTGCGAGGAGACGATTCAACACCTCCTATGTGACTTTCCCCGTTACGCAGTGCGAAGAAAAGTGCTCGTGACCGCTCTCGCAAAACTGGACAATCGCCCCTTTACAGAGGAAAAAGCTCTAGGACATTGGTCCAGACGGGCTTCGGCACTCAAGGTCTTAAGGGCTTTGTTGAAGTTTTTAAGGACATGCGAATTGTGCGACCGCCTTTGAACGTTGTAGCGCGTAGTTTCGCGTTACCGTGTGAATTTTCTCTTATTTTTTCCATTTTTTCCCTCTTCTTCTTTCTCTTTTTCTTCCCTTTACCCCTTTCCCCAGCACAGGGTAGCCAGCCGGTACTTACACTGGCTAACCTCCCTGTCTTTCCTCTCCTTTGTCTCCTCCTCCTCCTAACCTTTTACAGCTATGAATATGAAAACGAATGGAAAAATAAACCGCTCTTAGTCGTGCTTTGTCCTGTAAACCTGTGTGCCTGTTGTTGGTGCGGTGCTTTTAATGTCAGCGAGTTCTCGAAATCAACTCACCATATATAGTCTGTTCCAGGCCGATATACCAGCATCCCGTCTCTCACTCAAATCTTTTAACCTACAAGTTTACCCGCATCTCTAATACTCAGGTCCCTTACTCAGGTCTCAGGCAAACTTATTTTAGCATTGCAGCTACCAGGGCTCACGCGGTATAGACTGTGCCCGAATGCGTAGCCTATGGGAAGCGCTACAGTTAGTAGCTATTCGAAGTGTTCGCACGTTAAAAAGGAGCGTACGTTTTTTGCAAGCCGGAAGCGGCACTCCAGAAGCAGCAGTGTGGCCGGTGATTGCTGAAACAGAGGCAATATCAGATGCGTTAGATACGTTGGCATTTGCATTTTTCGGGTTTCATCTCTTGTTCGCTAAAAAAAAAAAAAAGAGAGAGAGAGAGAGAGAGAAGGATAGGCAGGCAGGCTGACCAGGTTGCTCCTGGTTTGCTAACCTACAAGCTAAGTACGAATTTTAATTCTACTCCATATCAAGTGACCTTATGTCAACAATCGCGGTCAGTCAAATAAAAAGCAACCAGCTACTCGCTTGTAGTGTTCCCCAACAATTTCGTTCAGGACTTTCTCCAATAACACCATGCTGAAGAAATCATGCTTATTAATACTGCTTTTTAAGCATGTAGTACAGTTACGTGCCAAACGTGCGCGGTATTGAGT
The DNA here is from genome assembly GCF_050947875.1 of Dermacentor variabilis. Lineage (NCBI taxonomy): Eukaryota > Metazoa > Arthropoda > Arachnida > Ixodida > Ixodidae > Dermacentor > Dermacentor variabilis. The sequence goes on from NC_134577.1 coordinate 21,361,224, forward strand.
GCGCTGAACGGGTTATCTTAGGCGGCTTGTAGTGCGGAAAACACTAGGTAAAGCGCGTCCGAATATTTATAAACTCATCGTTACTGCATGCGAAGGCGAAGGCTTTGTTATCGTCTCCGCCGCACAAGGTGAATTTATGCCGGGTGCTTCACCTAACCTATGCCAAGGATTTAAAAAATAAAGGTAGTTAGCCGCAGTTGCATTAAACCCACGGCATACGGTTTGCCATCAGGTGGGGCTCCTTAAGGTATTTTTTTATATTCCGCTTAATTATTTAATTAAAGAAGATAAATTGTGCAATAATTTCGATATTCACTTTGGGGCCAACTGAGTTTCGTTGCGTTGTAGAGGAGGTTCAGAAACGACCAATCCAATTTTTTGTGGCAAAGTACATGCTGGCGTGGTGATTTTCTTCGACGTTCAAAGAAAGCCCGCAAGATATGAAATAAAACCACGTGACTCGGCAACATGTTCTCGTTCTTCGTCTCTTTATTTTGCAGTTCATCAGGGACTGTATGAGGACCTTGTGTGATCTATTCAGATAGCTCCACTCTTTATTTTCTGGTCCTGCGACCCTTCCTCATGTAGTGAAGGATTTTTCTTATTATCTTCACTATTATGTGAAGAGGGGCAGCCGGCACCATTAGATGTTGACTAAACTTTATTGAATAATTTTAATTCCAATAAAATAAACCTAAAAGAAATACAAAAGGAATAAACTTCAGAAAAAATAAAGGAATAAAGCGTACCATAAGTTAGTCATAGCGTGTTACTACATGCTATACTATATACTGTAATAAATACTATACTATATGCATAGTCAAAGTGCGATATATCGACAATGCGCGAACTTGCTATCACAGCGCTTATTGTCGGAACACCTTTTCAGCCACGACATAAAAGAAAGAAAACAAATGAAAGAATACAAACAAGATAACAGACGAGAATAAAACCATAATAATAACAACAACAAAATTTCGCACGCACGTGGCGCAGTATAAATCATATCACTAGATATCCCCACAAATCCTAACGTAACCTTTTTGATATACGCTCAGTTTGACACCACAAATCCCCATTAAAACGCGAAAAATTTCACCGAAGCTCATAGTAACTTTTTTGATATGCTGGAGCAAGTATACAGTTGCGTCTAGTTCAGCAAACCAACTACTAATTAATATTCGCCTACTCAGTGTTTCGTGTTTCATTGTGCAAATATATTCTGCACAAGAAGAAATAAAAAAGAACAATGAATTCTGGGATTTTACCTGAGAAAGTCACGGTATAATTATGAGGCGCGCCGCGGTGGGTGTCTCCGGATCAATTTCGACAACCTGGGGTTCTTCATCGCACACCGAATGCACTGTACACAGGCGCTTTTGCAGTTCATCGAAATGCGGCCGCCGCGGCCGGGATTCGATCCCGCTACCTCGGACTCGCAGCACAACCCCAAGGTCACCACACTACCGCACCACGGCTTGTAACAGAGATGAAAGTGAAGGAACTGTTGAACTTTTTCTTGAATGCGCGAATTGCGTTTCGACTTAGCGAGGATGTGCGTTATCCAAACAAATTTTCAACTCATATTTTTTTTAATGAAATGGTTCAGCCGGTGTCGACAGTACGTTCCAAATAAAACATAAACGATCGGTGCAAGTTCACATGAGCGCTCAAGAAGCCCATCGGTTTCGAACCGGTCGGTGTTTGAGTGGGAATACAGTCGTAAAATGTCGGTCGTAAACGGATCGGCCGTGAAAACGGGCGGCCAGGAGCGCAGAAGCCAAGCGTCCTTCAGAAAACCCCTTGTCGATGCCCCTTTTCATTAAGTATCCGCGAAGGCAATGCTTTTCCAACAGGGGTCGTGTGTGCGTTATTTCGCTGCAGCGTCTATTTCTTTCAGGCGATGTGCGGACAGATCGACGCGCACGCCAGAATAGCGCATCAAAATCCCCGATAAACATAGCGATGGTTAAACGCGTTGCGCACGTGCTTGAACACGTCTGATTAGACCCTTGATTGAAACGTGAATAACATGCGCAAAGTGTCGGGGAAGGTGGGCACCTGGGTCTCTGCTCACGGCGACAGTATGCGGTCGTGTTGTGGGCTCACTTCTGTCGTGGTTGCTTTTGACAATTTTTGCATCTGGCACACGTTTCAAGTGGTCGTACGGGTGCTTTAAGTGTATGCTGCGCATTGAACCGTTCATGTTCTCATATCTGAAGTGCCTGTGGGGAGTTGACGAAGTGAATCTACATTCTGTAAACTTGGCAGAACTCGCTGAATAATAAAAAAAAACTGCTTAACCTGCTTGGATGCAGTACGCGTTTGAAAACTCTGGAGATGCAAGAAATTTGGTTGAAGCTTACACATGCGGTGAATGAACGGAAACAATTGGCGCTGTGGTTGTTTCTGCCCCGAGATCCTAGACCTCTTATTTCGGTTATACCAAGTGGTGTGTTGTGGGTATTCGCCACGTTTAGAATACGATGCAAACACTTTCTGTTGTGAGCCGACTTGGAAATCCGACATTCGGTTGTTACCGAATGCCCAGTTGTGGCCAGATATGCGGGTATATACGATTACATAAAGATGCGAACACGCAAAAAAAAAAAAAGAAAGAAAACGTGGCCGCGCACGTTTTAGCCAAAGCCGAACACAGACGTTGACAAAAGCGCTGGTCGATTGTTGGGCAACAAATTTCGCGATGTGAACGAGTACGGAGGAGGAATTCTTCCACTTGCAGTGATTCCAGTGTGGCGTTTGACCGAATTCGGCGGGTACGCAAGAATGAGCTGGATAGTAAGTAAAAATAAAGTAATTATATTAAAAGAAGAGAGAAAGATAGAGTTGTTGAATACTTTTCGGAATTGTGCGAGCTCTTGCGCATACGAAATTATTTCACTTGCTTGCAAATAATTTGGAAAGGACATGGACTCACGTGTGGCGTGCACTTCCAATCGAGTTCCCGTTGCTGAAAAAAACAAAAAAACGAAGATGACGTTGACGTGAATAATAAAAAAATTCCTAAATTACTAAATTAATTGTTACTTGTATAGATTAAATTATTCACTTAATAATTAATTAATTAATTCATTCATTCATTCATTTGGATACGGTTGGTGGATACGGTTGGAAATATTGGCAGGTATTTGTCGCTGGCTTCTACATAAGCTATAGATTGTTCAATGGGGTAAAGAGGAAGAAAAAAAAACATTTTGCTTTTTGTACATGTACTTCTATCCCAGCCCTCTGGGAGTGTCAGCCAGCGCCACTACTGGCCATGGCGGTGATGTGGAACATCCTACAAAGTGCGGGTGTCGCGTACGACGAGCAGTTAGGAGCTGCCAGGCAACTGAACAATAAACTCTTGCATGCGACCACATGAGATCAGGACTGTCAGAGTCGTGGCCCTAGCTATACAACGCGCTAGAACAATAAGTGGAACCTAGGGGTTCCAGACCCTTGGGGTTCACTTTCGTCTGATCGATCGCGAAAAATAATAGCTATTTCATTTTATTAGTCTGGCTTAATGCGACAAGGGAATCGGGGAGATTATTTGCGCCAGCCCGGCATATAAGCTTATTTTGATTCAGCATTTCTACTCTTAGGGTTCGTAGAAACCCGGCTTTACAAGATCTCGCCGGGACGCTGTGCCTATGGGCTACACCTTGCTCGCATAAAGAAAATATGACCCTGACAGATTTTTTTTCTTTATCTTTTTCAGTTCAGGTCAGGTTGTTCTTTCTTATGCAGCAAGTGAAGCAACAGTCGAATGCCTTTTGGCCTGAAAGGAACAAGCACACTTGATACAGCAGAGGCGTAGGCTGAGGGGAGGGAAGGGGGTGGGGCATCTGGCACAAGTCGCCCGGCACGTACGGGAATTTTGTTTCTTTGGAGGCTTTTAAGAACGGGATTAGGCGCTCGCAACGAAAAGCAAATTCTGCAGAGCGTTTATCACATACCTGAATTTTCGTCGCGTTTTCAGGAAGGTCGTAATCTTCGACGCAACGAATACACTCTGTCCGTTTTTCCTAGAACGAGAGAAAAAAGCTCAGAAATATGCAACCAATAAGACACGCAATTTGTGCTACGCATTCTAAATCTTTAGACAGACTTCCCAGTGAAACATTTTTAGAACTTAAGTGTGGCCAGGAAAAAAAAAAGCTTTGCTACTTAACGCGCAAATAACACCATCAAAACCATAGTCAAGCGCGAACTTCGATGCATAAAATTAATAACGGCGCTTTCATGGATGAGCCTGAATACACACGCAGCATTAACAAGAAATGTTTATCATGCTGTGCTTGATTTATGTATCAATGTTTTAATAATCGGATATATTTTTCTTTCTGTCTTTCTCTCTTTGACGTTCCTAAGTCACTGAGACTATTATATTTTCTAGTGTTTGAGGTAGCCGTCCACTCTATGGCTTAGTATTTTTCTATGATCACACTGTTTATTAAGCAATTATTCCAACTACAACAACAAGGAAGTCATGTTCTGCTTAAATGTACTAACGGTCAAACGTTTCGTTGCCATCGCATTTTCTGCACGACATTGTTGCGATTCGCCTGCGACACGTGGTTTTGCCGGCGCGACTGCGGCGGGGCGGCAGACATTTTGGCCCGATCGTCGTCGCCGCAACACTCATCGCCAGGTGTTTCCAGGCGCGACTGCGGCGATGCGACCGCCTAGGGATCATCCTCGCATTCCAGTCATTGTGCCCGAAACAGGCGATGCCAAAGCAGGGATCTCATTCCAGTTATTGGGCCCGAAACAGGCGATGCCAAAGCAGGGATCTCATTCCAGTTATTGGGCCCGAAACAGGCGATGCCAAAGCAGGGATCTCGTTCCAGTCATTGTGCCCGAAACAGGCGATGCCAAAGCAGGGATCTCATTCCAGTTATTGGGCCCGAAACAGGCGATGCCAAAGCAGGGATCTCGTTCCAGTCATTATGCCCGAAACAGGCGATGCCAAAGCAGGGACCATCTTCTCATTACAGTCATTGTGTCCGACCGGCAGCGCCACGACAGGGTGCTACGAGATCGTGCTCGACATGGTGCTACGGCATCGCTACGACAGTGTGCGTCACCATTAGCCCATTGTACATTCACGTGCTCGTCTTTTGAGGGGTTCCTTCTTGCCCTCAACTGCGAGAGTATAAAAACAGCTGCCCCCGGACGCCAAAAGGAGGGCTCCGATTTCTTCTGTTGAGTGATGTGCTCTCCCGTCTCTCTACTTCGGTCAAACCTGACCGCCAACTCTTTGCGATGTTAAAATAAACAAGTTGTTTCGTTGTTACCAGTCGACTCATGCTTTGCCGGGACCTTCGGATGCTTCCAGTTGTACCCCAGGCCGCCAGGCCAACGCTACCCTTGGGGCTTGCGACCCAGGTACAACCACGGGCGTCAGCGCCGAGTTCTCAACAGATCGTACCAGCAGCCCGATCCCAAACAACATGTAGAGGGCACGTATTTGCTTAGCGAGCTCATTGTAGGCGATGGACACAAACAGCAGTTATTTCGATATCACCCTGAATATACAACTTAATCACGAGTGCGCGTGGCGGGCTACTTGGCCCTCACCCCTCTCCCTTAATTCCATTCCGTTATATTCGTACATTGGAAATTGCAAAGTATTAACGCTTATACTTTCAATTTTGTAGTACGCAATGGACTTCCCGTTTTGACCAGTACGTTAACGAACAACGATTGCCTGTCACTGTAGCTTCTTTTCACTAATATTCCAAGTCTTCTTAGTCAACAGCCTCCTACGATGGGCCCGTCTAGGTTCCGTGCTCTCCGATATCATTTCGGCATGTGTGGTTATCTTAAATTCGGTTCCCTTTTTGCTTGTAGTACACGCAGCGTTCGGCAATACAGGACTTTGCTATAGGACGTGGGAACAGAACAACAAGCAAGCATTCGACGTCGTCAAACGAGACGGCGCCTTGCTTCGCTGCACCCTGTCGCAGCTTTCTTCTCGAGTTTTGCAGTAATCGCTCATCTCGTGTCGAACGATTTTTTTTCGAGAAGGGTTGCATCACTTGATCAACGGCAACAAAATACTCACCTCATCGCTTCTGTCTCGATACGCGCTTAGGTACAGAAACATCAGCACGCGCTGCTTACAAGCTTACCGTAGGTCGGTGGAATGCGTTGCACAGGATGATGGCTGCTTCCTTCGGAGTGTACTACAGACGTGGAAAACGAGTGAGAGCAAATGGGAAAGAAAAAAAACGCTCACGTGACATCCACAGGCTTAAGCGCGAATTCCGCGCTCCCTTGAAACAGCTAAGCGTGATGCGCGTACTCACGGGTTTCACGCACGTCTGACGCATCTTGACGACCTGCAACGAACGGATTCAGAATGAAGGAAAAAAAAAAAGCGGGGCCACAAAGAAAACGTACAAGAAAGTTAGGCAGTGCCGACTGCTGGGCGATGCTTATGGCCACAATTAATATATTCATTCGGTTTCTGTTGGTGCGTGTCTATAGATGCATGTGCCGCTTTTTTTTTCCTTTTTTTTTGTTCTTGCGTGCGCGTTCTCTGTCTACTTGCTCACTGTATGGCACGCTTTACTTTCGCCTTTGTGGCCTGTCATCTCGCTGTTTCTTCTTTGCTTCCCTTCTTCTTCAACTTCCTTTTCTATCCCCTCCTCGCTAAAGGGTATGGGCAGGCTTTGGGCCCCCCTCTTGGTGGCAGTTGCCCAGCTTGCTCCTTCCCTATTTCCCTATGTGTGTGTGCATGCACGTCTTCATATAAAATAATAATAAGAATTGCCCCTTGTGCGCACCCGTCGTGGTTGCTTAGGGGCTGCGGTGTTGGGCTGCTAAGCACGAGGTCGCGGGATCGAATCCCGGCCATGGCGGCCGCATTGAAAAAATTAGGTTATGTGGTTGTACGTGCCAAAACCACTTTCTGATTATGAGGCACGCCGTAGTGGAGGACTCCGGAAATCTGGACCACCTGGGGTTCTTTAACGTGCACCTAAATCTAAGTACACGGGTGTTTTCGCATTTCGCCCCCATCGAAATGCGGCCGCCGTGGCCGGGATTCGATCCTCGTGCTCAGCAGCCCAACACCATAGCCACTGAGCAACCACGGCGGGTATACTTAGATTGAGGCGCACGTTAAAGAACCCCAGGTGGTCCAAATTTCCGGAGTCTCATAATCAGAAAGTGGTTTTGCCACTTAAAAGCACATGATTTAATTCTTTTTGCCCCTTGTGCGTTTGTATGATGTGCCGTGTACATCACATCTTTCACCCAACAACTGCAGTAGCACCTCATCGGCCAGCCAGGCAAACATCTCCAGCTTTAATTAAATACTAATTGCTCCTCACTCTCTCTCGTTGATTACTTTGTCAAGTCCTTCAGCGATTACTCCGACCTCACTGAGCCGTTGGAGCAGATCGTTACGCTTACGTTAATAAAAAGAAACATCTGAACCAGTTTTACATTTGAAAAAATGAAAGCGGAGATTCCAGTATGCATTAGCACTAAAGCATAAGATCGAACTGAGGAAGGGGACACAAATTGGTGAAATGCAAATCCCTTCGAACAGCACTCTTTGCTAGTCTCTATCTGGATTTTCAAGTCTCGCTCCTTATTGGAGCCGCGCCAGCAGAAGTAGCCAGCGAGCACTGACGGTCTTTTTTGACTCACCGCATTTATGTGTAGCAATTTCTGGGCTTATCTTCTTGCTTTGTTTGTTCGCTCGCACTCATGCGTCTTACAGGAATGCAGATGAGCGGTTAAGGTACTGCGTCTGGCGATAATGAAAGTCGGAGGCGTGGCACTAGATGTTGCCACATAATTGTCCTGTCCGGTGCGCTTTTCGAAGTGGTTTTCCGTCAGAACCTGTACTATACGTGGCCTTGCCCAAAGAGTGAGCAACGACGGCCAAGCAGGAAAGAGTCAGTCGTGGCTGTCGGTTCGACAGACGCGGTCTCGTTTGACGAACCGGTAAGTTCGCTCGTTCCTTACTTACGGGTCTATAGGTATATAGTAACATTCAAGCAGTTTCCCCATCGAATGCAGAACTTTCGGATAGTTGACCAAAGCAGTAAGTCAGGTTAGTTGGTCTTGCATACTGCACTAAAAAGACTAAGGATGTCCATGACGTACGACAAGTAAGCGTCATGCGGCGTCGTACTTCACATAACTATGCTGGCTCTGTTTATATGGCTGGTCCACCGAGCCGAGATTTGGCAGAGAAATAACCAACGCTATAGTTCCAACTCTGCTTGTAATTCGTCTAGGCGTCAGTGTGGAATGTTAAAAAAAAGAAAAAAAAAACGCCTGAAAAGAAGTAGGAACATAAAAATAATTTGTGTAAAAGGTTCGAATCAAAAAAGCATCAAAGCAATACGACGCATCGAATAACTGAGTATTCGGTCCTCCGTTAAAAAAATTCAAAATATTCGAGCAGTCCTGCAGAGTGTTATACCGACGGATTCAACGCGGCGTTCGCAAAGTCAAATTCGAGCGATCGCTGTCATTCACATGCTACGTGTCTCAGCTGCGAGACGAAAAAAGTAAAATGGGCTTCTTTATGTACACCTTCGCGCTTATTTATTTATTTTACATACCCTCAAACGCCTAGGCGCTGTAGGGGAGAGGAGGGTGCATGGCGTACAACAATAACAAGGTTCATTATAAATTTATGCAAGACTGACGACACCTGCGCACAACATAATTGCAAAAACAAAGAGGTTGGCAAAAGAGAGGTAAATAAAAAACAATAAAAAACAATTTTGTCGCGGATCGTACGTGACGGTGTATGTTGACCTTTCGTGGGCAAATAAAGCTACATACGTTAGGATTCTGCGTACCGAAAGTGGTTCAGGTGCTTCAGTTTAGTAAATGTAGTATTTTGTTACCATATAGGGGAAAAAATACTAATGATGCCACTTGTCTGTGTGCGTACCGGTGTGTATCGAAACGGCGTCATGACAGGTGTTCCCGTCGTGCGAACACAGGGGCGCATAGTCTCGAATCCGTGTGGGTTTGGATTAGTTACCAAGCTCACGATAACGTGACAGTTTCCTACTTCAGATATTCTTTCGTTGTGGTGGCACTACGAAGAAGTGTGTTAAAAAGCAACCAAGTGGCACCACAACTACAATCCAAGTTGTCTATAAATCACTGGGGCATCAGTGCGTAGCATGGATTTGGTCCATTGTCCCATCGCACATGCATGCTTTAACGCGAACGCAATATAGCGACACAAGACGCGAATAACACAGGTCATGCGTCAGCGCGTTTTGAATAATTCATAAAACCTTTCGCAGGGAGAGCTTGTTTATTGATGAGGCGCTCCAGCGCTCGCTCAGCCTATAAATAGCTATGCATGAGTCATTTTATTGCGATCACCATCGCAGACTATACTAACGACGTTCACATTACCACACAATGTAACGTTAAAGCTTACATGCTGTCGCATGCGCGTAGCTTTTGCGAATCGCCTCATCGGCCGGAACGTCAAACCGCATTGTTAGGCTAGTTAGGTTGTTGTGCCTTGCAAACGGCTCTAGAAGACGAAGGACAGCTCAGACTTGTGCATCACTTGCATCATGTGATTGTATATGCCGCCTCCTTCGCTGTTCGCCTTATTTGGTGTGGTTCGCGAACCTGAACGTGTTTACCTACAGCAAAGATACATTTGGTATGTATTATTGTGCTTTCTCAAATCAACATCGGCAACGATTTTTCGTTTACCGCTCGCGTTACCGATTCTATTTTCACCAAGAGGATTACGTTGACCAATTGTCAACGTAATCAGGAATTTGGAGACGGCAAGTTCACCTCCGTGCTGCTCCCGTTCTCGTTTCCCTTTCTTTTTTTTTTGTCCGTTTTTATTTGCGCAATGTGCCCCTGACGTTGTGCGTCGGGAAACGCTTTCGTATATGACGCATATTTCACTGCCACAGTCACAGCCAATTACGGGAAACGTCCGAGCAGGGACGTGAAAGGCGTCGTTATATAAGGCAGAAAGATAACGGACCTTTAGTAACGTTGGAGAACATTAATATTTCATATTGTCGAACGACTTGTTCCCCAGCCCGTATTTTCAGTCAGTCACTAAGTGTGACGCAAACATGAGCATCGGCAGAGCTCGTTTAACTTGGCAAAAAATGTCACAAGAGGACAACATTCCTGACCAACCTTATTCTCGGCGTATATACGGATGGCGGTTTCACTACGAGCGTCTTATACGCGTGACTCATGCGACGCGCATACAAAACTGGGCCCGTATTTTTTAAAATTTATTCATTCATACCTCAAATACCCCATTTGGGGTTTTACATTAGGGTTGGGCATATTTAGGTCATATATTCAATGAATGCCTTGAACGATGAATGACTGGAGTGGTGCACCGCTTCAGCAGGTAGATGATTCAAGTCTTTCGCTGTTTGCTCGTCCACTGCAGTGACGCGTAGGAAGTTACAAAGAACTGAGCGCCTACGTACGTTGAGTCACGTGGCTTCAACACGCGCCGGAAACTCGCTCATCAACAAAAAATTATACTTGTTTTTATTTTTTATTCGCCTGGCTTCTCACGAGGCCTAACCTGGGGATGAAATTACGTGTAAGCATGGAGGCCCGTTTTCGTGCAGATACTGCAACAGCGGCTCACGAAACGCACTGTCTATACGAGCCACCATTCACGTATTCTTCGGGGCTCACGTAGTCACATAAACGTCTTGCGCTAGAAATGCTCGTAAGAGAAAATGTCAGCCAATCCTGATGCTGGATATTTCATTAGCGAATATATTTAGCGAGGATATTTTATGCCAATGGTAAAGAACACTTACGACCGAAAAGTTTTGTTAGTTCTGGTGGCTAGTTCTTGACTTCGCGTCCCTGAATACACATTTAACAGGAATACACCCAGTCGTTCGCGATTGTGATATCGTCAACATGAGCCAACACACTGGTAGCTCTGTTCATTGGATGAGTATGCTGAAATGGCCCGACTGATCCACTTCCTTTAAAGGAAATCGAACAGCGCAGAGGATGGGACATTACGTACAGACTACAGACACAGCGCTGACTAACAACCAGTCTTTATTGCATATCAACTGCAATTGATAGGAAAGACAGTCTGCGCAAGAAAAAAACACCAATTAATTGCAGGCCGACTATTATTATTATTATTATTATTATTATTATTATTATTATTACTATTATTATTATATGGAAAAATACAAGCACACAAAGGAAACAGGGAAGGAGGGGCACAACGCCTGCCTACTCTTTCGGGAGGGGCCACTGCTGTCGGCAGGTTATCACGCATTCCACAATGTGTAGGACACTTCTCTACATTGTAGAAGTATAAAAGGCACGCTAACACAAAAATAACCGGCACACGTGAGAACTTCATTTGTATTGCGGACGCGTTTCTTTCTGTGCCGTCTTAAAGGAAAGCTGCAGTGTTTCCGCATCTGTTTCGCAATCACTTTTTCTTTTTCGATGTTCTGCCAACTGATTGGCGGAACAACACTGCTGGCGCTTTCCTTTTATTCTGCGCGCGCGCAATCCAGCAATAGTGAGATCTTGATGAGGGCTAGTTGGTTCATACTTAGAACTGAGGTGAAACAGCGCGAGAACGACGAGGACGCAAGGAAACAAATACCACAGACAAGAGCACTCCACAGTGTCTGTGGAATCCAGCAAGTACGTCGTGTACATAGCGTACATAGTGGCAGTGTAGAAATATAAGAAAAGAGTGACTTACGTCCAGTCTTCTAGGGGGAAAGCGGAGTTCGTAGTCCTTGACGCATTTCTTGCAAGACAGGACGTCATCGGTCTGCAGATGAAGAAAAAAAAAGAGAGAAGAAGATAAAGTGTCTGACAGCCGCTGCCTTTTTAAACTCACACGCCCAAATTGTTAACTCCCTTGTTATCATTATTATTTTTAGGCACCTAATTAAACCGCCCGATTCTTGGCCAATCCCCCACTGTGGGTGTGTGCCACGGCCACTCAGGACAACAACAACAACAACAACAACAACATTTGAAAGATATTCGTATCACTCGAAGTGACGCATGACGGGAAATCCCAACTGAAGCGTCTCTAGACCTGCCGCGACGGCTCCACGGCCTCGGCGTTCCGTTGCTGAGCGCGAGGTCTCGGGTTCGATCCGTGGCCAGGACAGCTGCATTTTGACATAGACGGAATTCGATAATTTTCCGTGTATTAAGACTCAGAATTAGGACAGAGATCCTGACGGGGTTAAAATGAACTCGGAGTCGTCCACTACGCCAATGCCCTATATAGAAGCCCGCAGGGGGAGCATTGGGAAGCAAACACTCACGTTTAGTTAAGGCGCTCGTTCACTATGACTCACATACGAATTATCAGAGGTCTAAGTAGTAAAAGGAAAATATGTGTGCGTCTAAAGGCTTTGCGAGGAGGCTAATTGCCTGTGACTATACCAGCCGCATCTTTCGTTCGCAAATTGGAAACAGTTAATAAGGTCTAAACGACCACTTCAGTTGCGAGCTAGCAAGGAACTGATATTTGGGCTATAGTTGGCACAGATTCATATTGGTGTTCAGAAGAGGACGGACAACGACGCTACTCGCAATTGAAAGACTTGATGAAAACCCCACCGATAAATAGTTAAGCACAAACCTAACTCAAGTCATGCATCCATGCGCAAAGAAAATAAAACAGATAAGTTGCAGACAGCAACGCTATAATCACGTGCCTTCCAAAAGGTCGTCCCTTTAGTGGGCAGTGCAACTGACGAACAGCTGACGCAATCATATTGAGCTAGTCGTGGGAGACGCCCACTCCATGAGAGCCCAAATCTCTCGTGGCCTGCAGGACCTGAATAAAGTTGATTTCCTTCCTTTTTTGAAACCCACACGGAAGTACGCTTCCATAAGGCCGCGCGATAAGCTACGAGCGCATGCATGTCAATATTTCCTTTTCACATTTGGTATATGTGAATGACTACAGGGTGCTTGGTCAGGAACAACTGCGAACCCCTTCACTGTCACACAAGGTTGACACGCGTAACTTCGAACGGTAAGTGCAGACCGTGCAGCGTGGAACGCTGATAAGCAAAACCAAGATTAGTGTGGCTGTGAGGCGGAGATAATCTTGGCTGGCATGCGCTTCGCGGACACGCCGCTTCCGCCTCGCGTCGAAATGTCCAAGAGAATAATCGGCAAGACACAGCATCGCCCAGCAGGGCGCAGTAGTCCTTTTAATCGTGCCGCGGAAGCTAATACGTTACTGCACTGCGCTCGCGTAAGAACCAGACTCGGCTTTGCATAGAGGAAAATAAGGCTATGCTCTTTCGAAACTCTTTGCAAGCGCCGGTCGCCGTTATGGTCTCAGAAGGATTGCTCCTCAGCGGCCGGTTCCGTAACGACAACCGCCGCAGCGATGCATGTCAAGAAAGAAAGAAAGAAAGAAAGAAAGAAAGAAAGAAAGAAAGAAAGAAAGAAAGAAAGAAAGAAAGAAAGAAAGAAAGAGGGATAGAAAGAAAGAATCAATGACTTAATGAGAGAGAACGAATGAGAGAAATATTGAATGAATGAAATAAATCAATATACAATGAAGGAAATAATGAATGAGACAATGAAAGACAGAAGGAAAACAATCAATGAGTGAAAGAAAGAATCTAGAACGAGACACGTAGATCGACTAAATAGTGCACACGCCGACAGGCTTTGCGGAGGCCGGTGGCAGATCGGTGCACTCTCAGCTTGGACGAGCAGCGACGACCCGTTCACAGCCGTTGCTGCCTGTCGCATTTGTCTTTTCCGCCTGTCGGCTTTCGAGAGCCACGCGTCGGCTGCATGCACACGACAGAACTGACGAGCGTGCGGAACAAGTTCTGCTGGGAAAAGAAACAAAGCTACCGAGAAAACAAAAGACAGCCAGGAGCCCCAATGTATCCCTTTCATCAACTCGGTGCACTGCAGGAAAGGCTACCGCGTGAGTCCAGCCGGCCAGGAATGAAAACTAGAAGAAATGGTTGCGCGTCGTACGTCACCGATACCCTCGCGAATCGCGCCGACTGAATGCAAGAATCGCGGAAGGATTACAGGCGAACGACGGACAAGCCATCGTCACATCTCTTAGACGTGCGTGGATTCTGACTACTGACTGACTGGCCGATACGGACCGTAACTATCGCTACAGTGCACGGAATTGCGTAGCCGCAGTATGTAACGACAATAACCCGGATCTGGTGCCGTATGTTCGCCCCCGATTCTGCATATTACTCTGAATGCTGGTGATACTCGCCGTCATAAGGACGTCAGATTGTCAGGCATACTCGCGGCGTTAGGTATAATGTACATGGGAGGGGCGTGGCGAATTTGAAGGTGAGAGGTGGCGAGCTCGGAAGGAAAGAAAGACACGTCTACGGTTCGGCGGTAGTGTGTTGGAAACTGCCTACACTGTCTCCCCCTAATTCCGTGCAACATTTCTCAAGCGTCGAGAGACGTGCGCATGCAGACACTTGCACTTCGAAGTGGCGATTTTTGACAGCATTTATGCCGAATGTTAGCTGCTTTGCGCTGCGGGCAGTCGTCAGTGCAGGTCACTCGAGCACACGGCAAGCGATTAATTTGTGCCTCCTCGAAAAGTAATGTGATATTTATAATTACAGTGCGGAGACGCAGTAGATAAGTTCATAAAATGAACCTGTTGACTGATTGAGTTTATTGTTTTTTGTTTAAAATACCTTACAGGCCCCTGACGGGGCATTGAGTAAGGGGGGTAACAAAAGTACAAAGTGTTTCGACACAGTACAAACATACGCCTCAAGTTTGCGATTAACACAAAGAAACGGAGGAATCGATGATAACGTGGCACGACGGCAATATAAGTTTGGGCAGTGACTGATAGATATAAACGCACCTAACTCAAGAGGCCTACAGTAAAAGCAGCGTAAAGGTTAAAAATAACGAGCTTGACGATACATAACTCTCACCCCATTTCAAAGCGGAGGGTAATAAATTCCTCGCTCCATTCCAAAACGTAGTCACAGTACGTTACAGGGCCGATAGTAAAGTGCGCTTTCCTCGAGAACGTTTATTCACCACAGAAGAGCCCACACAGGAGCGCCGTTTCGCAACTGATTCGATTAGATCCAGTTCTGATGCCTACGCGCCGCAGTGAAGCATTCGAACGCTTCCTCTAGCTCTCGCACGGCTGACGTCAGCTCTGAACCTCCAACAGCACTGCACAGTATTAGCCGAGCAGTGCATGCGCGGTCGCGCTCTGTCCCACTAAATATAGTGTGGCGACACAAAGCAGGGCGAAGAAAAAAGCGTCGTCGTCTGAACCGACGATGCAGGCGGCTGGGCAGCAGCGGCAAGGCGTTGTTGACCATCACTCGCGCTTACGCATTCAAGCCGGCGGCGGCGGCGGCTCAAAGGGCCACGCTCGTCGCTTCACATTTGCCCCCCCCCCCCCTCCTCCGCGACTATACTCCGGTGTCCATCTCCACGTCGACGCCCTCCCACTGTCTTTCCTCGGGCGCATCGCTCCACCGGGTGAATTGCTCTATATATAGAGGCGTTGGACGGTCACTCGCCTTCTCGCAAGAAGGGACACCATCGCCACGCATATAGCCGAGGCCTGAAGGTGTCAAAAAGAACGGGCGTGTTTACTAGAACGACGCTATAGCAGTCCCGAGGCTCGCGCTTTCTAAAGTTTCCTTCCTGCCTCCTTTCATTTCGTTTAGTTTTCGTTTCTTACATTTAGGACATAACCCCTCCGAGAACGCTTCTAAACGGTTCTTTCGTCCCTCGCCTTTCTTTCTCGGGTTACGTTTGTCTCCTTTAAGGTGTGGAGAAGAACAAAGGCGCGGGCAGCTCGCTTCCCGGTGGCTTCTGGGTTCGTAGCACGAGACGCGTTACGTCGCGGCGCGCGCCCTCGCCCTGCTTTGACTAAAAACGAGTGCGCTAAGTTCGGCCACTGGAGCTTCTCTTCTTTCCTTTTTTTTTTCGGGTTCGGCTGGAGGCTCGCGCACACGCTTTCAACTTTTCTAATCCACTGCACTTTTTTTTTAATGCGTTATAGGTGGACTTCACCCAGTTTGGGTGCATCACGTTTCTCTGACAAAGATATGGGCGGGCCCATAGTGCGCTCTATAACGCACCATCTCACAAAGCGCTATAGCTGTCAGGACGGGAGGATGCAAGAAACTGGTAGGGTACGCAGGCGCCGTTCGTCTCAAAAGGCGACTACGGCACGAGAGAAATGCAGCGAGTACGATCGTGTCCCAATGGTTGTAGCATCGCGCTGCTGTGCTGGAAGACCCCGGTTCGATCCCGTCATCGGTCACACATTTGCTTATAGCGTTATAGGCGGACTTCACCCACTTTAGAGGTATGTAACCAAAAAAAACTCTCGAGGTATGTGGAGCGTACGCGAGCACGTAGTAGTGTGCACGAAATTGCAAGCTTGTAAGAGATACGAGGTATAGAATTGTCACTTCGATAAGTGAGAACGTGCAAGGTCGACCGTGACACACAGACGCGTGCACAACTGTCGAAACACCACAATCACGACATTTTAAGTTTGCTATCGCAGATATGCCTAGAAAGTTAGCGGTGCTAAGTTCTGGGCTAGAGTTTTCTTTTCTTTTTTTCAGAAGACATTGGGTCACACAGCCAGAGTGCGTTTCGGTGGTCGGACCAGCACTTCCAGGACCTATAGGCACAGAGGTTCCTACGAAAATTACTAGAGGAAACAATGGTCGTACGGACAGCATACGAATGATGGGTAGCTAGTGGATTTGTATAATCTCCGTGCTTGTGGCTTCAAACGTTCTTGTGATCTTATTTATTACGCATTAAATTTGTAAATGTCCACACACTCGATAGAAGCACAGCAAGGCAACAAGACTGCCTCGCTGCACGTGCTCATTAGTTGGAAATTATTGCGTCCATTACACAATATTTTGCTGAAGACGATCAATCTGCAAAGTTGCAAAGCCGTTCGAAGCCAGAAGGACGATGTTTAGGCAGACTACACGCGCTGCCAATCATTCATGCTGGCTGAAACACCCACACTTGCAGCATCCGCAGACACTACTGTCATAGCTGCCCCTGGTGATTTTTTGCAGGAAACTCTAATGATCACCACGTTGCCTCGTCAAACTTCGTGCCTTACGAAAAAGAGGAAAACGAAAAAAACTGATCGAGTGGTTATTTGATTGATTGCTTTTTGTATATACCGAATAATGTATGCACTACAGGATGCACCATGGGAAATTCTTCTTAATTGATATGAGTGATACGTACACCTAAAGTGCGACGCACGAGCGTTTTAGCATTCGTACTCCATCAGAATGCGCAAGCAGCTGTTGGAATCGAACCTTCGACCTCGTCCTCTTCAAGCTTAGCCACGGAAATATGAGAAACAATTGGTAACGGCACATGCGCTACTTATCAGATGGTGTAGGAACATTTCCGTGCCATGGGCAACGCTATATATACCCTTATAACAGTTTATGAAGGTCACGAAGTTAAAAACGTAAGAAAAACTTGTCAGGTACGTTTTACGGTTCTTGCTAACTTTCGTAAGTAACGTTTGAGCTGGAAGCTGCCACTAACGTTCGTACAGTGAACTCCACAATAACTGGTACGATCTAGTCACGTTGTAATTATAAGCAAGCAATGGTTTACACTTTGCAAAAGAAGTCCATTTCTGCGCATGTTGTTTCTAAGGTAGTAATCACGGAGATGAAAATTTAAAAAATACGTTTGCGTTAAGACGAAAGCAATTTTCTCCCTCTCCTTCCACTGACATTTATGTCATTTACGAGACCTTTAGTATTGCTTTCGTAACTGAAGCTATGAATTTAACAACGCACCCGGCAAAGTTTCGCTAACCCTTTAGGCAACTTAAAGAACGGTTCGCTGCTGAGCATTTCTGACAGAAGGGAAGGAGGTATAGAAACGATGGTTGCACAGTCGCAAATATGAAGACGATACACTCCTCAGTTGCGTTCAACTCCCTGCCGTGTGGGCCGGTATCGAACAGGAGGTTTCTCTGCGTCCTAACGCCGAAGTATCGGTGCCCCTTAGGCTATAGCCGAACCCTGCGCAGCAATGTGGTACAGCCTGCTGCGATTTGGGAAGAGCTCGCGGCAGGGCAATCACGCATCTCGCGGCGACAACAAACCGCGGCAGGGTCCTAATTGCGCTGGCGTAGCGGTAGGTCTGGGCAAAATGGCGCCGCCATTGTTGGCAGACCGTCAGCGACTGTGCGCGTGCGTGTTTGTGGGTTTCGCTAATGGCGCTGTGGCGCGCGGCCCATTTAGCGACCCGCCTCAGTGCCGGAGAACAGATCTAGGGGGGCCGAAACGTCGGCACAGGAAACGGAACGCAGCGGGAAAGAATACAGTAACTAAGGGTTGCCCGGCACGTTGTAGAGACACTGAAACGGGACACCATCTGGTTGTTTGTGCTGTTGAGTTCAAGTATATATACACCCGTGATCAAAAAAAAAAATAATATAAAAGGAGGTTAAAACAGCGCAAAAAACGACGACGAAGAGAAGAAACATACAGCACAGGCGCTGACTGGCAATTAAATGTCTATTGCGGTGGAGCCCATGATAAAAAAAATAAGAATAATAAAATGAAAAGAGGTTAAAGCGGCGCAAAAAACGACGACGCACAGAAGAAGAAACACACACCAGAGGCGCTGACTGGCAATTGAATGTTTATTGCGGTGGAGCAATATAAGTAGGGGGGGGGGGGAAGTCGAGCAACCGACACGTGATCAGCAAGCCGTGGTAGCATAGTATAGTAAAGTGATACGTGCTTATCGCGCGACCACGGCTTGGTGATCACGTGCCGGTTGTTTTCCCGCTCCCATTTCGCTCACATTGCTCCACCACAACAAACCTTCAATTGTCAGTCAGCGCCTGTGGTGTGTGTGTCTTCTTCTGTGAGTCGTCGTTTTTTTTTTTTTTGCGCTGTTTTAACCTCCTTCGATCGTGCTTAACCAACTGGCCCAGCGTTGCACACTTCTGCAATATATACGTAACGTGCCGCCTTTATACGGAGAGCTGTTAATGCCTTTAGTTACTGCTTTGTCTCGGGGGAAGATATACGGCGCCGAGCTAAGAAAATTTGGGCCAGACATGAGCGGAGAAAGTTCCCGGATTCCGTCGGCTATATGTGCAGGGTGTCCCAGCTAACTTTAGCCAGAGTTTAAAAATATGCGAATGCCACGTAGCTGGACAGAACCAAGGTAATGTTGTTTTCCGTCGCTTGGAGATATTCAGATTATTTGTGTCATTCCGCCTAGTTAGATGAGTAGTAATAATTAGTTAATCAACTTCTCAAGCGTTATGATTAGATGAAAAGTGTCAATGAGAAAATTGTAAAGCGACAAGAAAGATGATGATGATGATGATGATCATCATCATCATCATCATCTCCCGATACAGCTTCCTGTTGCTCAGTACGTGCTACATAAAAGTGTTTTTTTCGAGCGTGAAAGAAGTCCGCAAATGCACGCAAAATTGGCCGGTCGAAGCACCTTGCGTGTATTCGCGGGCTTCTTTCACGCTCGGAAAAACGCTTTTATGTAGCACGTATTGAGCAACAGCATGCACCGAAGGTTCGGTCTACAGATGCCACTGGAATGCGGCCGATAAGGCAGGGATTCGAACCTGCGGTTTCATCCTGTGCCGTGGTTAAAGCAGCACTATAATTAAACCATGCACTGTGCCATTCTAGTAGGCAACCGGTTATCTCCGTTGTGCATTATATGACCTGCGCAACTCCGCCTCTCCACATATTTCTTTTAATTTCACTAGAATATCACCTGCGTTCGCTATAGACTATGCCTGTGTCCTTTTTTTTTTCCAAATCCGCATTGTCGTTTTTGTTTACTCCTATACACGTCGACAATGATATTTTCCGTTGCATCAAACGTCGCCCGGTTCCTAGCTACTTCTCAAATTGTTGACGACTCTATACGCGCAGTGACCTCATTGCAGTTTCTTGTGAATAGGGCTAGTTGGGTGACGTAATTTTTGCCTCATGGTAACGCCATGATGACTTTGGTCGTGTCACTGACAATTTGCGTGCTTTGGTGCGTTGTTCTTTTTTTTTCATTAGTTTGTTATCATGATAAGTTTTCCTCGTGACTTGTTTCGCACTTTGCTTCGAACTATTTCGACATGAACAGAGAGTACACTCGCGATTGTGACAGATCTCATGCGGCGACTCTCCATTAACGATGATTTGCATAAATTTGCAGCTTTATGCCAAGTTCTTGCTATGTTTGTAGAGGGCATGTAGTGTGTTTACTTTATAAGCGATGACCAAAGCTTGCGATAATTTCATTTTTTTAAATATATTTATATTGTTCTCGTCTCCAGTGCTTCTTGTGTTGTTGAGCTACGATTCTGGGATAGCGGGCTCTCACCTAGCCAAATTTCACTGTCGCAGTTCATAAACAACAAACAACAACAACAACAACACATTACAAACGGTACCTCGGAAAGCTTACGTCATAAGCGGGATATAGCGCACATCAAAATAACTCTAAGTCAGCTAAGCGCCCATAAAATCTGCAACTGAAAACCGACGCCACAGCTAAAGGCACAAAGGGAACAAACAGCTCCACCTCAAGAAAACGAGACACCACACAAGATCCGGCCTTTACCGCGAGTGGAAGCGATACGTGTGCAGTGACACATCTGAATCGTTCGTGCAGAAATGCAATGATTAGTCTTGATAGTAGCGGAAAGAGGGAAACAGGTGGCGTACTTACCACGTTTGCGTGTCTATACCTCCACTCGCAGTCCTTGATGACGCGGCCCTTGGGTCCAATAGGAACCTGCGATTGCGGAAAGGAGGATTGACCAAAAGCAGTCAACATCTACTAGCTGCGGAAGCACGCAAACTAGAACTTGACTTTCTGCAAGGTGTTTATTTTCTCGCAAAACAACAACAACAACAACAACAACGACGACGACGACGACGACGACGACGACGACGACAACAACATAACGAGAAAACGATAGAAAACACAGAGGGTGCCCTCATTTTTATTTAAACGCTTCTACGATAATGATTGCGTAGTTAAATGGCAAACGATTCTTCGCAAATCAAGGTCAAAATGAAGGCTATATATTTGTATACATTAGACAGATACAGTGGGAAGTCATTATAGGTTTGCTGTTCATTGACTTCTTGGTCATAATTACAATGCAAATGCTGGCTGCTACCTCTCCCGACGTTCTGCAATCGCATTTTCAGAGATGGTGAAGCGATAACGAAGTGGGCTGGAAGGGCAAGTTTATCAAAGGAAGATAATCTACAGTTAACACAGCTTTAAAATAAGCACCGGACGTGGTGCTCGTGCAAGTTATCACATACGAGGCGACGTGTAGCAACAAGTAAATGAGATTTGCGCGTTTTCTGGAAATCAATAAAAGTCAATGAATCAATTAAGGGTGCACCATCACATACGAAATTTCTGAAAATGTTCATTGACAATAATATGTCAAATGCCGTATGGGGTACAACATATCTCATTTAATGCATCTGCCTGGTAATCAATATATGTGATTGCTCATTCCAATACCCATCTGCATGAAAATGCCCCGCTGTGGCAGGGAAAAAAGCAGAAAAACTATAGCTTGTTGACCAACGCACATGGCTAGCACCACTTATTCGGCTGCAATCATGCTAATCTCTCCAGCACGGCGTTTCTTTGTTCATCGAGCATCGGCACCGTAAGGAATAAACGCCATTTTCTTTCGTAACTCTGATGTCGATGATGCACACTTTCGACAGTCAGGGAGACAGAAACATTAGCGCTCATAGCGATCCACATCTGCTTTGATCGCTTATATCTTATACTTTCTGCAATCTAGTTTGATATATTTTTTTTAGTCACGTGGACATATAAATATATGCCGGTGCTTGCATTTACCCGCTAGGAATGCGTTCATAATCTGCCAGTGTTATGGACCTACGGAACATAAACACTTGAGTGGAGTACGGTCGTGCGGGGGCCCAGGGGCCTACGTGGCCCGAACACCTCTGTTTAAATAAAGTTTTAACAACAACATCTTCGCACTCTTACACTTAGCGAAATTTCATACCTATTGGTGATACCCGTCGCACCACAAAGTACAACCAACAGGATGCCTTCTGAAATTTACTTTAGGAAGAAAGCGGAGGATGATGAATTGAAAAAGAAAATAAGAGGGGGAGGGAACGGAGGGGGTGAACGTAAAAAAAAAGTAAGAAAAAAAAAACGCTGATCAATTTAGACCAGTGGCGCCGCATAAGCCTTTAGGACTTCTCGGAGTGGTTGGCCGACCGACAGTGAGCGCTGCGTTTTGCCCGTCAGTCATCCGGGCCATTCGCCAACATCCTATTCGGTGGCAAATGCCGCTGGCCGCGGACGCACTACTTTCGAAAACCGCAAGCCTCGCTGTTATTGGCCACCGTCAATCGGCGGTTCCCGCTTAGTGCTGTCAGTGGAGCCGAGCGTTCGCAAATTATCGCCGCCGTAACGCGTCACAGAAGCCCGCCAGGACGCGCTTGCGCCCGCTTCGATTGTAATTGACGTCAAACGTGTGTGCGAGTGTAATTGACGTGCCGGTTCGGAACTGTGCGCGCACTCTCTCGCCTCTGACTGACACATTGGAAAGACCTTTGGAAATGGGACGGCCGCGCGAACTGACGCTATAGGTCATGCACCGTGCACTCAAAGTGTTGTTTCGCGGTTGTGCGCGGTTCGCACAACCGCGAAACAACCGCTTGTTGAGAATAGTGAGAGCGCAGCATTATTATGTTCCATTATATACGTTTTTGTTGTCGTTGTTTAAGAACAGCACATCGATGGGATAGTATATAGGCGACGTTAGAGCAGGCTGCTACAATACACAGTCGAGATATATTGCACACGTATTCACAAACGCACAAATATACGTAGTCTAAAAGAAATAACTGCAAACAAGAGAAAAAACTGTGCATTGTGCAATAAAAACACTGCTATACGCATAACACACGAATGTCGTTTTCAAGTAACCCGGGCCACGTGTTCGTGTGACCGCCCAAGCGAGAAATAAAAGTAGTCCATCCAGTAAACACTCCATTCATGTAGAGTTAATAAAAAATCTGCGGTTAACATAATATTAATCATACTGCTGTCTGCCAGAAAATACCGTATACATATAGGGTGGTCAAGGCACCCCTCTCTTTAGCAGGGCGTGACCATGGGCCAATACTTTCGTAATGGAGAATTCACCTCTGTGCAAGTGGGTCAATTTATCTCGAAAATGGATTCGCCGTTCGTCATGTTGCGGGCAGAATAACAGCAAGTTCTCCACAGAGGCGTCTGGGGTGTCGCAGTAGGCGTACTTGGGGGTTCTTTTTTTTTTGTTGTTGTTGTTGTTGGGTGGAAAAAAGCGAGGTGTACGTATAGGCCACGTTCAGTGGTAAACGGTGCAGAATGGTATCTAATGTACTCAATTTTTATGCTCACCACAAACTGTAGAGTATGGTAGACTCTACACAGCAAATTTTGCTCCTTGAAGCCCATATCTTCAGATAGCGTCCAACCAAGGCTTACGTATAACGCTTCTGGCTTCATTGGAAGTGTTGCAGATGAGCCATCACATTCGAGGATTGAGCATTTCCTCATTTCCAGTCGTACTAATACGACTAGGAATCTTCTGAAAATGAAATCTATGCCAAGCGATGACCAGTGTCTTTGCGACCGCGTACGGTAGTGAGCCGGAATCGGCATAAAAGCAATATTTAATTCACGAGCTCCTGAGGAAACATTCAGGTATAGGGCACCTCGACTGCTCCGTTTCTCTATGGCATATATAGCAAGAAAATAAATAAATAATAATAAAACAAAACAATAGCTTAACAGTGCTATAACGAAACTAATAAACATAACATCACTGTAATGGAGAGTTTCCTGAACTTCGGTCAGAGCCGCAAACTAAATGGCATTTAGAATTCCTACTCCTCACCTACTGGTCCACCTACTGGTCCACAATACAAAGCATAAGGGCGTCGATTAACGCATGATTGTACAGGACTACATATCGCAAGCTTTTAGCTACTCCTACGTCTACTTAAAAAAAAAACGTTTGTTGAAGGTTATACTCGCCTTTCTCCGCAGATGACTTGCTGACCACAGTGCAAGTAATTTTTGCATTGTAGATAAGATTACAAACAAACCTAACACACAACACTTTGGCATAGTTATCGGGTAAGGCTTATGCGCGAAACCAACGTAAACTTAGAGCCTTCTGTCAACCCGCCGCTACGCGTTATCAGTCAGATAGAAAGTTATTTTGTCTTGTTTGAAACAACCCACTTTTAAGCTCCATTTTAAGGCTAAGCATGCCTAGGCAGCACCTTCAACAGGCGGTGGCGCCTATAACATGGCGTCTATGACGTCGTTTCCGTCTTCTGAATCGATTTCGCTGTATGCGATCAGCAAAAGCATAATCTTCGAGTTCTGGCTCTATTATCCAGAAAAAACCGTCACTGGGGCGTGGGTTCGGACACCGCCTTTTTGCCAACTAGATAAATCGTCCCTTTACAAACGCGACAACGCGTGGTGAGTGTCCAAAGCTCTCATGGAGCTGTCGATCGGATCATCGAGTGCCTGCATAATAAATTCGACGTTTACTAGGACGCCGAAATTAAAGTTCGCCCGTCCGTAATCGTAGAGAAGGGATCATGTACTACGTCCGAAGCTCGGAAACATTATTCACCGTTCTCTGGGAACTTGCCACAAGACCCCATTCCACAATCTACCTGGCCGCTGAATACATCACAGGAAATGAATGGCCTCGTTGACGCAGCGACTTGTTGCACTTATGAGGGAGCGCAACCTGTTTCAGGCCTATATAATACACTGTACAAAACTGTAAATGAAGTTGCCAGGCAACTTGGCTCATTTCTGCCTCGCATCTTATTATGACAGTCGAATCCGGCAAACATCGGGGGCCCTCGCTTTCGTTTTAAGGGTTGCCGCCCATTTTTTCTGCTCTTGGGACCTTTGTAACTTTCCGTTGTTTCTTTCGCATCAGAAGGCGCGTACGTCCCTACAGTGTACTAGAAACTATGTACAAAATAGGATGTTGTTAGAAAACTGTGCGCACCATATGCAGGTATATACAGAACTTTACAATCCATGAGTGAGCGAGTGCGGCACAGGTCGAAAGGGCAAAGTCTGAGGCTGCGTGCGATTTGCTTCGGCGGTCTGGCATGGGAGTGCGACAGTAGACGAGGTCTTGGTGGCAGCTGATTAACGAATCGGGTCGTGGTGACTCCGATGCAGCAGAAGGCACAAGAAGGATGACGGTCGCACTGCGTGCAGCTGTCGCAGGCTTACAGTAAGGCCATTCAGACCTGTTTGTTGAACCTTCAGAGATGAGACCGTCCCACATCTACTTCAATGGGGCGTCATTCTTTGACGAACGGATAGAGTTCTTAATCGGTGAAAGTACACCTGGCTGCTCCTGTCTATGCACTCTTATCAATACGCGTCTCGCGTTACGGACAATACAAACAGGCCACCGTGTGGGAGTAGGTCCTGTGACAGTATCCCACCACCGGCACAAGCGACACAAAGTGATCGGGCCTCGATGAACGGCTGACCGTACATTAACAACGACGAAATACCAGCGTGGTAGAAGCTACCCAGCAAACAAGGCGAAGGCATCCACCGCCCGATGGCAATTAAAGATCAGACAATGACAACGCGCAACCCCGAAGCGTTGAAACACGGCCGCCAGCGGATGGGTTAGCCCCGTCTCGAGTTGCACCCGCATACGCATAATTTGCAATTATCGGCAATTAGCTCCCTGTCTCGGAGCCGGGGACGCAAGGTTATGCCCGTGGCGACCCACATCGAGGCATTGGAACGCAGTCGAACAACTTTCACCCCACCGGGTCGCACGGCGGCGGCTCCTGCGTCTTTCCGGTGGATGCTAATTATTCTCCCCCCGCTTGAGCCTGACGTCCCACATTGAAGCTCCGCGGGGAGGTTTAGCACATGCCGGCAGCTTAGCGATGTATACGCTCGGTCTGTCAAGTTCACTGCAGTGCAGCCACAGCTTGAAAGACCCTGCGACTCTGTGCAGTCAGCACAAAGAAATAGAGATAGGAACACTGCACACTTTAATCACTCGAGTCGCAAACTTGAGGGTCGTGGACACGAACCGCACACAACGCAAGAGTGCGACCGGGTCACGGACTAATACCGAATTTCAAGGAAATGCTTTTGTTACACTGGGAGACATCGTAGCGGAAACGCAAGTGGATGCAGCCTTGTGGCAGTTTATCCGAGAGGCTTGCGCATTCGAAACGTCACTTGAATCCCAAGAAGCACGAGGCACTGCATGCGTCCATGAGCTTTTGAATAGACGCCTCAAGTCGATTACTTTGTGCATTCAAAATACCCCGTATACCCTCCTCCCAATCACACTTTTTCTGTTTTTCCTACGCTCAACTACTGTGCTGCACGTATATAAGGACATATAGAGACAGATAGAGAGAGAGAGTGGGAAGGAACGAGTCTTTTGTGAGCCGTGCGGAGTCATAGCCAAGTCACAAAAGGGTCGTCACGACGAAGGCGCCACACACAAAGCGTGGCTGGCGATTACCCCGGCAGCTAGCTTACTCGCGGTACTTGTAACGGGAACGCGAGACTCGATGCCACACTTGGCGTTGAATGATTCAAGGCTGCTACGGATGAGCTAGCCCGTCGCTTGCTTTCGCCGGCTTGTTGCATAGCAAATCGATCTCTCATATCGGTGCCGCGGCCAGGGCGTGGTTCTCGTAGACATTATTCTCAGAAAGACAGCCGACGTTCAGCAGAGAAAGAACACCAGATTTGCGAACGAAACTATTCGCATATGCTGCTTGGAGTTTGACGTTGTTTCCTTTCTTGAAAAGGGGAGCCAAACTCTCGTGAATGCCATGCAAGGGCGTCGTACGTGCGAGCTTCGCACAAGGGAAAGGGATCTTGAAGTAGGAGTTATTTAGGTTGCTAGTAAAGTGTGTGGCAAGTGTTTCTACCGACGATATTACGCGGCATTCTATGAGGGACAATCATGCATGCCCCCCCCCCCTCCTTTCTTTATCCGTGCGCCGCTGTCCCTGCAGTCCGGCGCCAATGGCACGTCTTTCCTTTTCCTCCTTGACACGAAAGCACGACCTTTATCTATGAAACGGAATCAGGACAGTCATTCTCAAAACGTGCCTAAGAAAAGCAGCGCGACCATTCAGCGCTAAAGCAGCACGAGGTTTTCTGGACGGAGTTCTGCGCATATGCCGACCGAGGTAAAAGTATTCGTGCGCATCCTGGAAAATGAGATGAAATATGCGAATAAATAAAAGCCAGTGCTATGGCGTGTTTTCCATAAATGACAAAGGTAGCAGGGCCCACAGCCAAATCAGCGACCTACATGTTAGTGACGTCATCAGCATATCCAATCGTACCGGAAAAGCAGTAACGACTTTGTACCGGAAGGACCATGACGTTTCTTGAACTAAGTCACTACGTTTAAGTGCTTCTGGAAGACTGACCATTGTTATATTTCTCGGGAAAGAAACGCAAGGAAAGTTACGGAAACTTCTTGCATGTGGTTATGGAAACTTCTCGCATTTCACATTTTTTGAACTTTGAAGAAAAGTGCGACTCATTAAAGGAGTGCCCCAGAAGAGGGTGCATCAATCAGCAGAACCAGCACGCTTGCCCCCCCCCCCCCGCCCTCCCCCAAACGCATGGCTCCAGCGCCAAAGGGTCGCAACCATTGGTGTTCAACTGGCTGTGACTTTATTGCCGGTTGGTCGCTTCCTGGACAACGAACGATGGGGACGGAAAGCAAGCGAAAAAAAAATTGTAGGGATCCACCTGAAGGTCGACAAGAACATGAGGCCGCTAGCGTTGCGAATCGGTTCCAGTGGCATCAACGCTCGAGTGGATGCAGATTCTGCCCGTTCGCCGAATACATTCCCGCAAAACTACTCTGTCATGGCGCCTGGGACCTGCTCTGCGCGTGAAAGAAACATGAGACGAATGGCAACGAGCTTCCTCCATGTGAAACCTGCAGCCGCGACTTCGAGGGGACGCAAGGAAAAAAAAAGAAGAGAAAAATGGCTCACTCCAGGAGAGAAGAGGTAAACAAGGAAAAGAGGAACGGATACGCTCTTCTTTTTCTTGTCGGCGACAGCGCCCGCTCGTTCAAGCTTTGCGCCGGAACGCGGGGATTATAACTGCAGTGTCTGCGAGACCACCTTTCCCCGTCATGCGTGGGCGCGACTCGCAGACTCTCGTACACTTCTGCGGGTCGCGGGTTCTTGTGCGCTGTAGCTGCTTGGTCTCAGGTAGAGGACAAGCGAGGCGTCCAAAGTGTGTTCTTCGGCAAGAGTACGGACAGAAGCGGCGGCAGTTAGATAAAAACTCCAACGAATAGCTTCTGCATCGGTTTCCCATGGAATCGTTTACGTTAGGTCCTAGTGCTCTCTGTTGAAGACATTCGCACAGAGAAGTTTTCATCTTTTCATGCCGAATCCCAGGACCTGAAGGGCCTGTCGACAAGTTTCTTGTGGACGAGTGCGCTGCATCTCCCATCGTCTGCGAGCAGGCCGTCAAAAAAGACGTGTTTGCGACGACTTGACAGCAACACCTGTGGCTCATTGAGTTGGCAATCCCATGCCTTGAAGGGCCTTAGGCCCGCCGCCAGGTTTCTTGTGAAGGAGAACGTTACACTTGCTATCTTTCTTCTGCGACTGTAGGATACCTTCAAACAACCGGTGTTATAATTGATACGCTGAAATCTAGTGTCACGGAAAAATAGAAAAGCTCTTTTGCGAGCGACTTCGTTAAGCTTGCCACTTTCGTGGAGTAAGCCGTTGTCTCTATATTAGGGACGCCAAAGTTCGATGTCCCCAAGACTAGCTTCCTAGGCCTGTCGTCAGGCGCGTTGGCTTGCCAGGGTTCTGCGATGAGGGTCGCAGTCATCGGGGCCGGATGCGCGGGCATCACCGCCGTCAAGGCGTGCCTCGAAGAGAACCTCGACGTCGTCTGTTTCGAAGCGGCCTCGAACTCCGGAGGTCTGTGGTGGTACCGCGACGAAGAACACGAGGATGTCTTCGACGCCGGCACAGTGATGCGGTTCACGGTCTGCAATACCAGCAAGGAGATGTGCGTCTACAGCGACTTCCCGCCGAACAAGGACTGGCCGATCTTCCTGGGACACAAGAAAATGCTCCAGTACATCCGGGACTATGCTGACCACTTCAGGGTGACGCCTCGAATCCGTTTCAGGCACAAGGTCGTCGACCTGAGCGAAGACCTGACGTTGAGGGTGCGCAATTTGGAGACAGGCGAGGAGTTCGAAGAGAGCTTCGACAGGGTGATGATCTGCACGGGACACCACGCGATACCGTCGGTGCCAGTGATTCCCGGAAGGAGCAAGTTCAAGGGCCGGGTAATGCACTCGAGAGAATACAAGTTCACCGACGACAGCATTCGTGGAAAGAGGGTGGTGATTGTCGGGTTCGGCAACTCGGCAGTCGACATCGCCGTTGACATGGCCGACGTTGCTGAGGTGGTAAGGAACCTTTGAATTTATCTGTAGGGATAAGGTTAGACAGTATGGAGGTGACGTATTCATGTACAAGTCGTAGCCATGTAGCCAGAGTGTTTGTAGCAAGCTGCCGCAGAATTCGTGTTTGAGGGTGTGCCGTTTTGAAGTGAACCAAATAATGAGAACATCGGCAGACATGTCTGTCATGCAGAGATCTATATAATTTCACGGTTTCTTACTTCAAAAAAAGGGTAATAATAATACTCCATTTATCGATGTCAGAACAGCAGTGTGCGTGCGAATAAGCTTTATCAAGTTAATGAATGTTCATTTAGGTTGCCAGTCACTTGAGTTACACAGTTTTCGGCGACGAAATCTTTATGCACAACAGCTGCAAAATTATTTACGAGTACTATTTGGCTGAGCGGGAAGGGGCTCATGCTTATTCGTATTACAGTGCAGTGCTAGCCACCGGCGAACAAAAGCTAACCATCACCACCCTGTATAATCGTTTCACCAATGCGTTTCGCTGACAAATAATGCGATTTATTCCTGGCAGGTCTTTCTCAGCATACGAAGAGCCAACTGGGTCGTGCCACGTCACCACGGCGGCGTTCCCATCGACGTCGTCTTCTCGAACCAGCTGCACATGTTCATGTACGAGTACCTACCGACGAGACTGAGCTCGTGGTTCATGCAGTTAATCGCGAACCGCGCCTTCAACCATAAGGCCCTGGGCCTCGAGCCGCAGCACCAATTACTGGCTCAATACGCGGTCATCAACAGCGCCTTGCCGGAGAAGGTGCTGAACGGACAAGTCAAGTTCCGCGGAGAGATCGAAGCCTTCACGGAGCGTGGCGTCATTATGGACAACGCCGAGGAACCCGTGGACCTAGTGATCTTCGCCACGGGTTACAAGAACGACGTACCTTTCGCCTCGAGCGTGCTTAGTCGAGACAAGAACTTTCCCTTGCTCTACCACCGAATATTTCCCCCCGAACACCCTCGTGTAGCATTCATCGGGTTCGTTGACGTCAACGCATGTATGTTGATGATTTCCGAGATGCAGTCCCGCTACGCCGTCCAGGTCTTCACAGACAAGCTGACGCTGCCGACGTCGAACACCATGCTCGCCGAACTCGTGATGAAGATGAAGAACGACCTGAGATTCTTCGTGCCTTCGCCTCGTCACGCGATGATGGTCGACCCGGTCACCTACATAGGGGACCTCGCGACCACGATACGCGTTAGGCCTAACTTCCGTCGCATGCTCTACACTGACCCGTGGCTGTTCTTCGCCGCGGTCCGGGCTCCCACACTTAACTACAAGTACCGCCTCGAAGGCCCGCATGCCTGGCCAGGAGCGAGAGACGCCATATTGGGGTACGAGACCCGGATGAAGGCGCCGCTGAAGCCACCCGCAATACTGGTTCGCTCTGATCGGAAGCGCCTACAGATCACCCTCGTCACGGTTGTGCTCCTCATAGTGGTGCTCTGTCTGGCCGTCATGCTCACTTCTGAGTTCCCGCTGTTTAGCGCAGTCATCTGGTGCGCAGGCGCACTGGTGCTTTAGCGTCAATCAATGAACTGAACACATTTGCAGTTAGGCTGGCAGCATTGCATTAATGCCCGTGATAATCCTTAGGTTATTGAATTTGCTCTATCGCGAGATGTTAACGGCCTTGTAATGGTGTGGTTACCAGCGTTACATCTCCTGTATTCGTAAAAGGTATCTGGGACACTTCGCGAATTACGAGAGCTGCTGTTGGGCCGAATGGCGCAGGCAGTCAGTGCTCTCAACGGCGATGGACGCCACAATCGCTTTTTCTTTTTGAGTTCACGCGTACGCTTAGGTTGTGGGAAAAAAGGAAGAATGAAGGAAAAAAAAAACCATAATATCGTTTGGATGCAATTAAGAAAGCGTCAACAATGTGGTCCTTTGTTTCCTAGGTTTGGGCAGGTTGTGATGTACGCCGGTGATGAAGTTATGCGACAAAAATGACATCTACGGAAGTGAAATATAAGCCCCAGAACAAGGCAGTCTGTCCATTTCAGACACGCGCCACACAAAAGGCTTGGCAACCATTGACAAGGGAGGTAGTTGTGTGAACTACGGTCAGACAGAAACGTCTGCTGATGACAATCTGTTGCAATGGGAACGACGAGTCCAGTTCTACGTTTTTCCTTTTGTACTTTCTAAGTGCCTTTGTTGTTTTACACAGTCGTTGACTTTCATATGCTTCCAGAGTGTTGGAATGGAGGCAACCGATTTGCAACGCTGCCTTTGTACAGGGACGCTATTGAATGCTGCCTAATAAAATTCGGCAGTGCCATGGCATGGGTTTCGTGAGTTTACCTTGAAGAGACACAAAAACATTCACGAGTGGTGGAAGCAGTAGCCACAACGAATGGCAGAGTAGCATCGCGTCGGATTTCGTACAACCATGTACAGAAAATGTAATCGCTTTTATAATTACTAACACTTTCGCACAATATTTGCATTCCCTGGGTTATGACCCAAGTTATCGTCCCATCGGCTACTACAGTTCATAAAGTAAAACTGCATAGGATAATTCGGGCGTCTGCACGGAGTGAGGCAACGAAAGCGTCCACAGTGGTAACTCAAGATAACTTTCGTTGCGGTAGCTACTATATATACGGACACTCCAGGCGAATTTTCGCCGTCGCCGTGGTGTTCCGCATGAACTCCAAGGCACGTTGTGCATGTGCTGTGGTTTCAAGGCGAAAGCATGCGAGGGTGATTCGAGAGCAATGTTAACTTGATGCGCGCAGTCTTCCCGCGCGTCCAACGTTGGAGGCAACGCAATTAAACGCGCGCTAAGAGAGGCGAGCGCGCGCGCGTCTTGTATCCTTGCGTGCCGGTGCGTCCAGTAGCTCCGTCCGCGCGGCTCCGATACGGCTCGGCCCACGCATCGTATTGTGTAAGTAATCTGCGGCGGGTACAAAGGCCAAGGCCAAGCTGAGACGGTTGGCGGAAGCTATGCCGGCCGGTTTCACGTTTAGGACATCCTCTCCCCTGCAGAATTAGTGGGACGCGTTCTCTGCCGAACGCCAATAGCTCCTTAATTGACGCCGAATGTCAGGGATGCTTGAGACACGCGTGGTGTCCACCGATCCAACCGTTAGACATGTGCTGGTTAATGCATACGCGGAAACACGCGACGAAACAACAAACACAACTTAAATGTCCTCACTGAAGCAACCATGTGTCGTGACGCGCACCATTTCTTTGATAAAGGATCGAATTCTCTTCTTCAAGCGTTCGGCTACTCGCTCACGTTCACAATAATTGTGGATACTTCCTGCACGATGTCTTTCTTGGGCAAGTCGCTTGATACTTACTGAAGCCATTTTAGCACACGTGAAACAGACACAAAGAACAGAACGCCGGAAGCGTCTGGTCTTCCGTTCTTTGTGTCTTGTTCATTTGCGCTACATTGGCGTCACCACGTTCAGAGTGGGATATCTTGTTTCCCGATTATACGACCACTCTTTGCCATTTCACAGTGTTTGAAACTTTGTACTAGGCTCGTTGCAAATTTTATTCCTTTGTATGTGGAGATTACTCTTGATTAACAGTATAACCACTAAACGGTGGCTAACGCGAGGAACTTGCAGATTTCCAGACAGCGATGACGTGAAACGGCGCTTTGCTGGTGCGATGCAGCAACGTTAATAAATGTAACAAACGATTAATTGCTTTTTGTTGTATTATGACACACAGCGATATAACTTATGAATAAAACCTAGCGTTTTTTAATTAATAAATTTAAGCACGGCGGTATAATTTTAAACTGAAGTGCAGTTATTCAGGAGCATTTCTAAAATTCCAAAATGCTTACGAGGGAAGTCAATATATACTTTTGGGAGGAGGGGAGAGGGGGGAGAACCATAATGAAACATTTGTTTAGGTCAAAACCACCCTGATTTCAAATGGCCCTTCTTGAATTTAACGCAAGCGCCCTTACGGCCACTTTGTGGCTGAGGAAAACGCCCGGAATAAAAGTGGGAAATATTTTTGCCGGAAGCTTCTTGAAGAAAAGAAAGCAGGGTGAGAATTTTAGGTGGCGCGCCAAACTCCGTAACATTACAGCCAAGTGAAGTCGAGCTTTTGATTGAAGCCACTCTAGTCGTGAAATACCAGGAAAATACGCGATAAAACATGCCGACCGCTGAAGAAATTGAAGAGATGACGTTTCGGCTACCGAGACGTGAGCCTTGTTCCCAACAATTAAAGGTTCCCGAGAACAATGCTGCCGTGGGGGGTGCCGAAACGTCTTTCCTGCAATCTCTTTTCTAGTCGGCGTCGCCTATTACGTGCTTTCGTTGCGCCCAGATTTTTCAGACGACCTGCATGCCTCCGCTATCTCCTGGCGAAACCGCGAGAAGCATAAAACGTTTCCTCGAGCACTTCGAAAGGACGTGCAAATAAGTTTGCGGGCTAAAAGAAACACGCACGCGACCCTATGGAGACGGACACACGCATGAACAAAGCACAGGACGCTTGTGTTTTGCCATTCTGCTCAACGTTCCAAAAAAGCAACGCTGACGCGGAATGTTCGTTGCGGAAGCCCCCGGCGTTGTGATGTGATGCGCTGTGGCGGAAAGCGATCTCCTCTCAAGGTTTCCTCATCCAATAGAATAGCGGGCTGTCGTGAATGCGCGGAGTGTGGAGATTGCGAGCTTCTCATTTGATGTGCGTGCCTCAGCGAGCAACATGGTTTAACCCTGGTTTCAGGTGTGATTTTCTGCAAATACGATACCAGCTAGTTTAACACGCCACCTATGTTTTGCAAACTAAGTTCTACACAGATAAGTATTACAGCTTGAACGCTGCAGAAGAGGAAAAAAAAACGCGAGGCCGTATTCATTCAGGTGCACAATTATTGCTGCTTGCCTCTGCACCAGGTCGTTTTACAAGCGGTCTTAAATGTACAACACAAAAGGGAAGTTCACGGGAAGGTGGAGGCTAGAAGTGGCTTACAGTGGTACAGAACAAGGGATGTCGCTGCAGGAGCCAACGTTGCGATAAGGGTAGAAAGACAAGTCCCATTGACGAAACGTAATAGGCTTCAGCGACATTCCTCGTCCTGCCACTATTGATGACATATCAGCTGATTCGCGTTCTTAACCAAAGGACACGTACTGAGACACGCCGGATTTCACCCTGAGACAGCGTAAGGTGCGAAATGATTTTCAGGCGTTACTACAAACAGAAATTCAGAAAAAGAGGACACTATATGTAATTCTCTTTCAGATATTCGGGCCGTAAACAGCGAAGCGACAAAAGTACAAAATACGCGCAATCACCTCGTTTCCTGCAGCGGAAACGCCAAAATATAGCACAACAATTTGGTCCTCGCAGCAACGGTGTTCTATGCTGCGGAGCACGAGGTCGGTGGTTCGATTTCCACAAGCGGCGGCCGAATTTCGGTTGGGGCGAACTACAAGAACGCTCGCGTACCTAGATTTATGTGCACGTTAAAGAAACGCTGCAGGTGGTCGTAGTCCGGAGATATTCACTAAGATGTCCCTCGTAACCCGCAGTGTGGTTTCGGGCCGTTAAACCACATAATTTGATTAACCTGGTGCCCGTATAATTAATGAAATACCCGAAAGAAGAAGGGAGAGGAGGAAACGCGTTGGCCACAACCCTTGCGCGGTGTCAGCACTATTTCCTCTCCTCTCTGCTGAATCCTGCCCTGCCCCAGCCCCTAGCCCCTGGAGTCGGTAAATGGACCGGTCCTGAAAGCAATGTCCAATGTATGTGCATCGATACGTTACAGAAACTAACGCTGAAAGTAGGTATACGCGGGTGGCGGCGGCCACGCCATGTTAGCAGCGTGACCGCGTGTTAGCAGCGTGACTTCGACGTGACCCGGCGCGCGCGCGCGCGCGGTGGTTGCGCTACATCACGCTACGTCGGCTACGCCGCGTCAGGCGTAAATCCGTCCCCCTACAGTACAACGCCGCGCACCTGCCGCAGCGGGAGTAGCGCATGCGCAGAACACCGCGCCGCTCCGTGCCGCCTGTCGTGGAGCATCGAAACAAATCTTTTCGGGCGCTTTCTCTGTCGGTAGCGATTGCCACCGCGGACCGGACTGTTGCTCGGTGATGGCACGGACGCAGACACATTTTTGTTGATGCGTCGTCTGCGTCGCAAGAGGAACAGGTCTCTCTACATAACACAGACACGTAGCCGCTGCCACTCCTTTTCGTCGCTTCAATAGCTTTCATTTCACGAGTATAGCGGTCCCTCAGCTGCTTCCATAGTTTCAGGCACTCTTCGACTAAAACAGGGAAACAGGGAAAACAAGACAAACAAACAGGCGCTGAGTGCATAGCATGTCCGGAGACGTATACACACACGTGCGTGGCATTGACGCTCCTGTTGAGAGGCCGGAGTACATGCGCATCTGCTCCCACGCGTTGTTTCGGAGCCGCACAGGTCGGGCACGCTTTCTTGCGAAGAGGCCACCTCGTTCTGGCTCAGCCTGCCGAGTAGCGAGTCTCTACCTCGAGGAGAGAGGGCTCTAGGCGCTAACTTGCTCGGCGCGAAATGCAGTCGGTTGCATTCGGCGCCGGACGATGTCCGAGCGCGCTGAATGCCGCCGGTCGCGTAGGCGCCAGCTGCCGCCGGACTGTAGAGGGTCGTGCTTTCGCCAACGTAAC